>NW_025919835.1:0-28564 GCF_907164915.1 Impatiens glandulifera | reverse complement strand
GTTTCACATTTTGGGATATTCTAAGAAAATCTAAAAAAATCGGTTGTTATATTTTTAATCAGAACTTTTTAAGAGTTTAAAAAATAATCTCATCGTATTTAAAATTACTATGAGTATTCTTAATATATTTCATGATATTTCGTGAGATTTTATGTCAACTTTCATTTATTTTATATATTTTATTCAAGTTAATCTAATCGAAATTATTACAAACTTTATTTGACTATCATACACTATATTTTATTATTTTATGTTAGGTTAGAGTTATATTAATAATTAATAGTCATCTCAACACATTATATATCATTCTGAGACATGTTTTCACATTTTGGGATATTCTAAGAAAATCTAAAAAATCGGTTGTTATATTTTTAATCAGAACTTTTTAAGAGTTTAAAAAATAATCTCATCGTATTTAAAATTACTATGAGTATTCTTAATATATTTCATGATATTTCGTGAGATTTTATGTCAACTTTCATTTATTTTATATATTTTATTCAAGTTAATCTAAAATAAATTCGAATTTATAACATAAAAGTCATCTTAATCTAATCGAATATATTACAAACTTTATTCGACTATCATATACTATATTTTATTATTTTATGTTAGGTTAGAGTTATATTAATAATTAATAGTCATCTCAACACATTATATATCATTTTGAGACATGTTTTCACATTTTGGGATATTCTAAGAAAATCTAAAAAAATCGGTTGTTATATTTTAATCAGAACTTTTTAAGAGTTTAAAAAATAATCTCATCGTATTTAAAATTACTATGAGTATTCTTAATATATTTCATGATATTTCGTGAGATTTTATGTCAAATTTCATTTATTTTATATATTTTATTCAAGTTAATCTAAAATAAATTCGAATTTGTAACATAAAAGCCATCACAATCTAATCGAAATTATTACAAACTTTATTTGACTATCATACACTATATTTTATTATTTTATGTTAGGTTTGAGATATATTAATAATTAATAGTCATCTCAACACATTATATATCATTCTGAGACATGTTTTCACATTTTGGGATATTCTAAGAAAAATCTAAAAAAATCGGTTATTATATTTTTATCAGAACTTTTAATAGTTTAAAAAATAATCTCATCGTATTTAAAATTACTATGAGTATTCTTAATATATTTCATGATATTTCGTGATATTTTATGTCAACTTTTATTTATTTTATATATTTTATTCAAGTTAATCTAAAATAAATTCGAATTTGTAACATAAAAGCCATCACAATCTAATCGAAATTATTACAAACTTTATTTGACTATCATATACTATATTTTATTATTTTATGTTAGGTTAGAGTTATATTAATAATTAATAGTCATCTCAACACATTATATATCATTTTGAGACATGTTTTCACATTTTGAGATATTCTAAGAAAATCTAAAAAAATCGGTTATTATATTTTTAATCAGAACTTTTTAAGAGTTTAAAAAATAATTTCATCGTATTTAAAATTACTATTAGTATTCTTAATATATTTCATGATATTTCGTGAGATTTTATGTCAACTTTCATTTATTTTATATATTTTATTCAAGTTAATCTAAAATAAATTCGAATTTATAACATAAAAGTCATCTTAATCTAATAGAATATATTACAAACTTTATTCGACTATCATATACTATATTTTATTATTTTATGTTAGGTTAGAGTTATATTAATAATTAATAGTCATCTCAACACATTATATATCATTTTGAGACATTTTTTACATTTTGGGATATTCTAAGAAAATCTAAAAAAAATCGGTTATTACATTTTTCATTAGAACTTTTTAAGAGTTTAAAAAATAATCTCATCGTATTTAAAATTACTATGAGTATTCTTAATATATTTAATGATATTTCGTGATATTTTATGTCAACTTTTATTTATTTTATATATTTTATTCAAGTTAATCTAAAATAAATTCGAATTTGTAACATAAAAGTCATAACAATCTAATCGAAATTATTACAAACTTTATTTGACTATCATACACTATATTTTATTATTTTATGTTAGGTTAGAGTTATATTAATAATTAATAGTCATCTCAACACATTATATATCATTTTGAGACATGTTTTCACATTTTGGGATATTCTAAGAAAATCTATTATTATATTTATAATCAGGACATTTTAAGAGTTTAAAAAATAATTTCATCGTATTTAAAATTACTATGAATATTTTTAATATATTTCATGATATTTCGTGAGATTTTATGTCAACTTTCATTTATTTTATATATTTTATTCAAGTTAATCTAAAATAAATTCGAATTTGTAACATAAAAGTCATATTAATCTAATCAAATATATTACAAACTTTATTCGACTATCATATACTATATTTTATTATTTTATGTTAGGTTAGAGTTATATTAATAATTATTAGTCATCCCAACACATTATATATCATTTTGAGACATGTTTTCACATTTTGAGACATTCTAAGAAAATCTAAAAAAACGGTTATTATATTTTTAATCAGAACTTTTTAAGAGTTTAAAAAATAATCTCATCGTATTTAAAATTACTATGAGTATTCTTAATATATTTCATGATATTTCGTGAGATTTTATGTCAACTTCCATTTATTTTATATATTTAATTCAAGTTAATCTAAAATAAATTCGAATTTGTAACATAAAAGCCATCACAATCTAATCGAAATTATTACAAACTTTATTTGACTATCATACACTATATTTTATTATTTTATGTTAGGTTAGAGTTATATTAATAATTAATAGTCATCTCAACAATTTATATATTTTTTTAGACATGTTTTCACATTTTGGGATATTCTAAGAAAATCTAAAAAAATCGGTTATTATATTTTTAATCAGAACTTTTTAAGAGTTTAAAAAATAATCTCATCGTATTTAAAATTACTATGAGTATTCTTAATATATTTCATGATATTTCGTGAGATTTTATGTCAACTTTCATTTATTTTATATATTTTATTCAAGTTAATCTAAAATAAATTCGAATTTGTAACATAAAAGTCATCTTAATCTAATCGAATATATTACAAACTTTATTCGACTATCATATACTATATTTTATTATTTTATGTTAGGTTAGAGTTATATTAATAATTAATAGTCATCTCAACACATTATATATCATTTTGAGACATGTTTTCACATTTTGGGATATTCTACGAAAATCTAAAAAAATCGGTTATTATATTTTTCATCAGAACTTTTTAAGAGGTTAAAAAATAATCTCATCGTATTTAAAATTACTATGAGTATTCTTAATATATTCATGATATTTCGTGAGATTTTATGTCAACTTTCATTTATTTTATATATTTTATTCAAGTTAATCTAAAATAAATTCGAATTTGTAACATAAAAGCCATCACAATCTAATCGAAATTATTACAAACTTTATTTGACTATCATACACTATATTTTATTATTTTATGTTAGGTTAGAGTTATATTAATAATTAATAGTCATCTCAACACATTATATATCATTCTGAGACATGTTTTCACATTTTGGGATATTCTAAGAAAATCTAAAAAAATCGGTTGTTATATTTTTAATCAGAACTTTTTAAGAGTTTAAAAAATAATCTCATCGTATTTAAAATTACTATGAGTATTCTTAATATATTTCATGATATTTCGTGAGATTTTATGTCAACATTCATTTATTTTATATATTTTATTCAAGTTAATCTAAAATAAATTCGAATTTGTAACATAAAAGTCATCTTAATCTAATCAAATATATTACAAACTTTATTCAACTATCATATACTATATTTTATTATTTTATGTTAGGTTAGAGTTATATTAATAATTAATAGTCATCACAACACATTATATATCATTTTGAGACATGTTTTCACATTTTGGGACATTCTAAGAAAATCTAAAAAAACGGTTATTATATTTTTAATCAGAACTTTTTAAGAGTTTAAAAAATAATCTCATCGTATTTAAAATTACTATGAGTTTTCTTAATATATTTCATGATATTTCGTGATATTTTATGTCAACTTCTATTTATTTTATATAATTTATTCAAGTTAATCTAAAATAAATTCGAATTTGTAACATAAAAGCCATAACAATCTAATCGAAATTATTACAAACTTTATTTGACTATCATACACTATATTTTATTATTTTATGTTAGGTTAGAGTTATATTAATAATTAATAGTCATCTCAACACATTATATATCCCTTTGAGACATGTTTTCACATTTTGGGATATTCTAAGAAAATCTAAAAAAATCGGTTATTATATTTTTAATCAGAACTTTTTAAGAGTTTAAAAAATAATCTCATCGTATATAAAATTATTATTAGTATTCTTAATATATTTCATGATATTTCGTGAGATTTTATGTCAACTTTAATTTATTTTATATATTTTATTCAAGTTAATCTAACATAAATTCGAATTTATAACATAAAAGTCATTTTAATCTAATAGAATATATTACAAACTTTATTCGACTATCATATACTATATTTTATTATTTTATGTTAGGTTAGAGTTATATTAATAATTAATAGTCATCTCAACACATTATATATCATTTTGAGACATGTTTTCACATTTTGGGATATTCTTAGAAAATCTAAAAAAATCGGTTATTATATTTTTCATCAGAACTTTTTAAGAGGATAAAAAATTATCTCATCGTATTTAAAATTACTATGAGTATACTTAATATATTTCATGATATTTCGTGATACTTTATGTCAAAATTTATTTATTTTATATATTTTATTCAAGTTAATCTAAAATAAATTCGAATTTGTAACATAAAAGCCATCACAATCTAATCGAAATTATTACAAACTTTATTTGACTATCAAACATTATATTTTATTATCTTATGTTAGGTTAGAGTTATATTAATAATTAATAGTTATCTCAACACATTATATATCATTTTGAGACATGTTTTCACATTTTGGTATATTCTAAGAAAAATCTAAAAAAATCGATTATTATATTTTTTATCAGAACTTTTTAAGAGTTTAAAAAATAATCTCATCGTATTTAAAATTACTATGAGTATTCTTAATATATTTCATGATATTTCGTGATATTTTATGTCAACTTTTATTTATTTTATATATTTTATTCAAGTTAATCTAAAATAAATTCGAATTTGTAACATAAAAGCCATCACAATCTAATCGAAATTATTACAAACTTTATTTGACTATCATACACTATATTTTATTATTTTATGTTAGGTTAGAGTTATATTAATAATTAATAGTTATCTCAACACATTATATATCATTTTGAGACATGTTTTCACATTTTGGATATTCTAAGAAAATCTAAAAAAATCGGTTATTATATTTTTAATCAGAACTTTTTAAGAGTTTAAAAAATAATTTCATCGTATTTAAAATTACTATGAGTATTCTTAATATATTTCATGATATTTCGTGAGATATTATGTCAACTTTCATTTATTTTATATATTTTATTCAAGTTAATCTAAAATATATTCGAATTTGTAACATAAAAGTCATCTTAATCTAATCAAATATATTACAAACTTTATTCGACTATCATATACTATATTTTATTATTTTATGTTAGGTTAGAGTTATATTAATAATTAATAGTCATCTCAACACATTATATATCATTTTGAGACATATTTTTACATTTTGGGATATTTTAAAAAAATCTAAAAAAAACGGTTATAATATTTTTAATTAGAACTTTTTAAGAGTTTAAACAATAATCTTATCGTATTTAAAATTACTATAAGTATTCTTAATATATTTCATGATATTTCGTGATATTTTATGTCAACTTCTATTTATTTTATATATTTTATTCAAGTTAATCTAAAATAAATTCGAATTTGTAACATAAAAGTCATCACAATCTAATCGAAATTATTACAAACTTTATTTGACTATCAACACTATATTTTATTATTTTATGTTAGGTTAGAGTTATATTAATAATTAATAGTCATCTCAACACATTATATATCATTTTGAGACATGTTTTTACATTTTGGGATATTTTAATAAAATCTAAAAAAAACGGTTATTATATTTTTAATTAGAACTTTTTAAGAGTTTAAACAATAATCTTATCGTATTTAAAATTACTATAAGTATTCTTAATATGTTTCATGATATTTCGTGATATTTTATGTCAACTTCTATTTATTTTATATATTTTATTCAAGTTAATCTAAAATAAATTCGAATTTATAACATAAAAGTCATCTTAATCTAATAGAATATATTACAAACTGTATTCGACTATCATATACTATATTTTATTATTTTATGTTAGGTTAGAGTTATATTAATAATTAATAGTCATCTCAACACATTATATATCATTTTGAGACATGTTTTCACATTTTGGGATATTCTTAGAAAATCTAAAAAAATCGGTTATTATATTTTTCATCAGAACTTTTTAAGAGGATAAAAAATAATCTCATCGCATTTAAAATTACTATGAGTATACTTAATATATTTCATGATATTTCGTGATATTTTATGTCAACTTTTATTTATTTTATATATTTTATTCAAGTTAATCTAAAATAAATTCGAATTTGTAACATAAAAGCCATCACAATCTAATCGAAATTATTACAAACTTTATTTGACTATCAAACACTATATTTTATTATCTTATGTTAGGTTAGAGTTATATTAATAATTAATAGTTATCTCAACACATTATATATCATTTTGAGATATGTTTTCACATTTTGGGATATTCTAAGAAAAATCTAAAAAAATCGATTATTATATTTTTTATCATAACTTTTTAAGAGTTTAAAAAATAATCTCATCGTATTTAAAATTACTATGAGTATTTTTAATATATTTCATTATATTTCGTGATATTTTATGTCAACTTCTATTTATTTTATATATTTTATTCAAGTTAATCTAAAATAAATTCGAATTTGTAACATAAAAGCCATCACAATCTAATCGAAATTATTACAAACTTTATTTGACTATCATACACTATATTTTATTATTTTATGTTAGGTTAGAAATATATTAATAATTAATAGTTATCTCAACACATTATATATCATTTTGAGACATGTTTTCACATTTTTGGATATTCTAAGAAAATCTAAAAAAATCGGTTATTATATTTTTAATCAAAACTTTTTAAGAGTTTAAAAAATAATTTCATCGTATTTAAAATTACTATGAGTATTCTTAATATATTTCATGATATTTCGTGAGATATTATGTCAACTTTCATTTATTTTATATATTTTATTCAAGATAATCTAAAATAAATTCGAAACATAAAAGTCATCTTAATCTAATAAAATATATTACGAACTTTATTCGACTATCATATACTATATTTTATTATTTTATGTTAGGTTAGAGTTATATTAATAATTAATAGTCATCTCAACACATTATATATCATTTTGAGACATGTTTTTACATTTTGGGATATTTTAAGAAAATCTAAAAAAAACGGTTATTATATTTTTAATCAGAACTTTTTAAGAGTTTAAAAAAAAATATCATCGTATTTAAAATTACTAAAAGTATTCTTAATATATTTCATGATATTTCGTGATATTTTATGTCAACTTCTATTTATTTTATATAATTTATTCAAGTTAATATAAAATAAATTCGAATTTGTAACATAAAAGCCATAACAATCTAATCGAAATTATTACAAACTTTATTTGACTATCATACACTATATTTTATTATTTTATGTTAGGTTAGAGTTATATTAATAATTAATAGTCATCTCAACACATTATATATCATTTTGAGACATGTTTTTACATTTTGGGATATTTTAAGAAAATCTAAAAAAAACGGTTATTATATTTTTAATCAGAACTTTTTAAAAGTTTAAAAAATAATCTCATCGTATTTAAAATTACTATAAGTATTCTTAATATATTTTATGATATTTCGTGATATTTTATGTCAACTTCTATTTATTTTATATAATTTATTCAAGTTAATATAAAATAAATTCGAATTTGTAACATAAAAGCCATAACAATCTAATCGAAATTATTACAAACTTTATTTGACTATCATACACTATATTTTATTATTTTATGTTAGGTTAGAGTTATATTAATAATTAATAGTCATCTCAGCACATTATATATCCTTTTGAGACATGTTTTCACATTTTGGGATATTCTAAGAAAATCTAAAAAAATCGGTTATTATATTTTTAATCAGAACTTTTTAAGAGTTTAAAAAATAATTTCATCGTATTTAAAATTACTATGAGTATACTTAATATATTTCATGATATTTCGTGATATTTTATGTCAACTTTTATTTATTTTATATATTTTATTCAAGTTAATCTAAAATAAATTCGAATTTGTAACATAAAAGCCATCACAATCTAATCGAAATAATTACAAACTTTATTTGACTATCAAACACTATATTTTATTATCTTATGTTAGGTTAGTGTTATATTAATAATTAATAGTTATCTCAACACATTATATATCATTTTGAGATATGTTTTCACATTTTGGGATATTCTAAGAAAAATCTAAAAAAATTGATTATTATATTTTTTATCAGAATTTTTTAAGAGCTTAAAAAATAATCTCATCGTATTTAAAATTACTATAAGTATTCTTAATATATTTCATGATATTTCGTGATATTTTATGTCAACTTTTATTTATTTTATATATTTTATTCAAGTTAATCTAAAATAAATTCGAATTTTTAACATAAAAGCCATCACAATCTAATCGAAATTATTACAAACTTTATTTGACTATCATAGACTATATTTTATTATTTTATGTTAGGTTAGAGTTATATTAATAATTAATAGTTATCTCAACACATTATATATCATTTTGAGACATGTTTTCACATTTTTGGATATTCTAAGAAAATCTAAAAAAATCGGTTATTATATTTTTAATCAGAACTTTTTAAGTGTTTAAAAATAATTTTATCGTATTTAAAATTACTATGAGTATTCTTAATATATTTCATGATATTTCCTGAGATATTATGTCAACTTTCATTTATTTTATATATTTTGTTCAAGTAAATCTAAAATAAATTCGAATTTGTAACATAAAAGTCATCTTAATCTAATCAAATATATTACAAACTTTATTCGACTATCATATACGATATTTTATTATTTTATGTTAGGTTAGAGTTATATTAATAATTAATAGTCATCTCAACACATTATATATTATTTTGAGACATGTTTTTACATTTTGGGATATTTTAAGAAAATCTAAAAAAAAACGGTTATTATATTATTTTAATCAGAACTTTTTAAGAGTTTAAAAAATAATCTCATCGTATTTAAAATTACTATGAGTATTCTTAATATATTTCATGATATTTCGTGAGATTTTATGTCAACTTTCATTTATTTTATATATTTTATTCAAGTTAATCTAAAATAAATTCGAATTTGTAACATAAAAGTCATCTTAATCTAATCGAATATATTACAAACTTTATTTGACTATCATACACTATATTTTATTATTTTATGTTAGGTTAGAGTTATATTAATAATTAATAGTCATCTCAACACATTATATATCATTCTGAGACATTTTTTCACATTTTGGGATATTCTAAGAAAATCTAAAAAAATCGGTTATTATATTTTGGATCAAAACTTTTTAAGAGTTTAAAAAATAATTTCATCGTATTTAAAATTACTATTAGTATTCTTAATATATTTATGATATTTCGTGAGATTTTATGTCAACTTTCATTTATTTTATATATTTTATTCAAGTTAATCTAAAATAAATTCGAATTTATAACATAAAAGTCATCTTAATCTAATAGAATATATTACAAACTTTATTCGACTATCATATACTATATTTTATTATTTTATGTTAGGTTAGAGTTATATTAATAATTAATAGTCATCTCAACACATTATATATCATTTTGAGACATGTTTTCACATTTTGGGATATTCTAAGAAAATCTAAAAAAAATCGGTTGTTATATTTTAATCAGAACTTTTTAAGAGTTTAAAAAATAATCTCATCGTATTTAAAATTACTATGAGTATTCTTAATATATTTCATGATATTTCGTGATATTTTATGTTAACTTTATTTATTTTATATATTTTATTCAAGTTAATCTAAAATAAATTCGAATTTGTAACATAAAAGCCATCACAATCTAATCGAAATTATTACAAACTTTATTTGACTATCATACACTATATTTTATTATCTTATGTTAGGTTAGAGTTATATTAATAATTAATAGTTATCTCAACACATTATATATCATTTTGAGACATGTTTTCACATTTTGGAATATTCTAAGAAAAATCTAAAAAAATCGATTATTATATTTTTCATAAGAACTTTTTAAGAGTTTAAAAAATAATCTTATCGTATTTAAAATTACTATGAGTATTCTTAATATATTTCATGATATTTCGTGAGATTTTATGTCAACTTTCATTTATTTTATTCAGTTAATTTAAAATAAATTCGAATTTGTAACATAAAAGTCATCTTAATCTCGGGGATGTGGGTGGGGGAGAGTTATTAGCCTCTTTTCTTGACGAATGACCGGCGTCAAGTTCTGACATTTGCATTACATCCGCATTGTTAAGATCTGACCGAGAGGGGTGCGGAACGTCATCTTCCTGACCGGTCTCTGATTCCAACCGAGTCATTGTTTCTTCCATTTCAAAAACCGATTGATGTAGTGCATCTAACACCATCTAATCAATAAGGGACCTTTTTTGAGGTTGTTGTTGTATGCGAAGAATAGATTTGTAGAACACCATCAACCGGGCATGAAAATTCACAAGCGGTCCTCTCTTAAGAGCAACCGTGACATTCCTTGTCCTCGCCATCTCAAAAGCAGAGTTGTCAAACTCTACCAGTGTGTCCCATTTTAAGTGTGCCGGGCAGTCTGGAAACATATCGGCAAATCCGGTTTCTGCTCTCATAACTGCCCATTTAAAGAATATGTCGCATCGTTTATATGCCTCCATTGTGAGGTTTTGAAAACTTTAAGAATAAAGGCATCCCCCATCTCTTGTAGTGCATCTTCTGCTGTTTCCGGTCGACCGACCGGACTGGTTTCAGTTTCAGCATGTATTTCTGGAATTCATTTCTCCTCATCATCTGCATACTCGACTAGTTTCTCCTTCCCTTTGTTGTTTGCAATGTCAGCAATGTTTGACCGTTCTTCTTCGGTTTCATGAGCAGGTGATGAGGAGGTGTTGATCGGATGATCAGAGTTGTCCTTGGAACGGCTCGAGATGCCGGCCGTTGAAATATTCGGGTTTGGAACATCAGCCGGAATGTTTAGAGATCCGGATGCCCGAGGAACCGATGTTGTTCTTTCACTTCCGGTTCCTTCTACCACCAGAGTTTTCTTCTTCTATTGAGTTTCCTTTTTATATCGTTGGCCGCTTACTTGCCGAGACTTTCTTTGTCGTGTTGATAAAGTTACCGGATTTCACTATCCTGCTACTTGGTAGAATAACCCCTGGACCGGTCTAGAAGTTGAGGTGAAGTAGTAATTTGCCTAGAGGGACGGCATACCCCCGAGACCGGTTAGAGTCGGGATCTACCATCTCGTAGAGGTTGGAAAAGATCACCTCCGCCCAATCTATCGCTTCTCCTTTAACGATTGCGACCATCGTGTCAATTTTGAAACTGGTGAGACTGTATAAATTACCTCCCCTTGCCTGAATCGACTTGGATATGATGTCGCACAGTGGCCTGTATTCCGGTTACAGATCTCCTTTCTTGCCGGAAACCACTATCGGTTCGTTGGTGCAAGACATGTCAAAACAAACCACCAATCGTTCATCTTCATCACCACCTTCGGTGACATCAATACCTTCTGTCGGTAGGTGGAATACTTCAGCAATTAGTTCCTTTGTGATCTCAACGGTTTGTCCACCGACCGTCGTAGTGATTGTTTCGTCAGTGAGAGTCGCATTGACGAAGAACTCTGTGACCGCATTTTGATAGATGATGAACGGTCCGTTTAGAAACTGTTCAAGACCGGAAACAGTGATTAGCCCTAAGACATATCGGGCTTCTTCCAACCCGTTGTTTCGAATTTCTTCGAAATCAACTTGAATGATGTAGACAAAGAGAGCGGAGTCACGACCCATTTTGAAGTTGATGAGTTTGATCGAAGGCTTGAAGATTTTGAGAAAGATTGCAAGAGAGAGAAAGCAGATCGCGTGAAATGAAAATTTGATTTGAGAAGTTGTATTTATAGACCGCATAGGGGCGCGTCTTAAAATGCGAACCGGTGCATTGAAAAGATGTGAGCTGTCACATCGAGGAAAGGGCGCCAAATTTTCCCTCCAAAATTATTGGCGGCAACTTTGAGCGGTATGTTTTTAATGATAGGTTTAGAATTTGACCGGTCATCGATTTATGAAAATAAAGACTTAGTAATATTAAAAACCGATTGATAAAATAAAGACCGATGACGGGTCGGCTGAAACTACATGAACGGTTTTATAGATGAACCGTTTAAGAAAAGAAACCTAAGAACCTAAGGAAAGAACCTAAGAACCATCCTTTCCATTTTCTCTTCCACTGATTCCTTGGTGAGAACGCTCGTTGGGTTTACCGGTGTTCCCGGTCCGAGATCAGGAGCGGTTGAGAGAATGATTCGGCTTAGCTGAGGAGCGTAACCGAGCTTCTTCTTGGTTTCAACCATTGTCTTCAGATTTTCAAAGATGACCGATGCCCAATTAATAGGAGTGTTACTGATTATGTAGGTCATCATATCAAATACTTTTTGGAATAGTTTTGATTCGGAACCTGACACAGAATGGATCGGGTGACAATGTCGTGGAGTATTTGAATGTGGGGGGCAAGATGGGCTTTGAGTCCGTTGTTTTGAACCGGATTACGATCCATGGAGAACAGTTCAGCATAGTCATCAAAAGTTTCGTCCGTCCGAGGAGGAAAGTCCGGAAATCCCTCAGTGGGCAGGTTGAACATATCAGCGATGGTTTCTTTTGAGATCTGAATGATAACATTATCGTTTATGATGGAAACGATAAGGTCTTCGAGTAAGGAAGTATTGGCGAAAAATTCCAACACTTCAGGAAGTAGGATGGGTTCGGATTCTTCAAGGAAACCACGGAGGCCGGTATCAACTAGTGATTCAAAAAGGAGTTCCTTTGTTTCGATGTCATTGGATGAGAGCACGGAATCAAAGTTAACACATAGGTAATTTCTAAGTGTGGGATGAGACATTGTTCGGAAGAGAGTTTAGAGAGATGAAAGTTATAAGTTTTGCAAGATGGCAAGGTGTGTTGTGATGTTAGAAAAAGGAATGGGAGGTCTCTTAAATAGTATGTTAAAGAGAGAATAACGCATAAGCATTAATTGTAAGACTTTTTCATTTATGATGTGTCTTGTTAATGATTTTAAGGTATGAAGAATCTTTATATTTTCAAGACAATTTTTCTTGGAAAGTGGTGATTTTGTTTTGTCCGAGGTAAAGAATCTAGTTGGAAACTAACTGAATTAAAAGTTTTATAGTTTCTATACGATCAGAGTTTAATAATGCCAAAAGTAGATAGGATTTATATTAAACCGATATGGACCAGACGTCAAGTAGGACATACAAAAGACATATATAGTTAAAAAGTATACAACTTGTTCATGCAACAAAACGACCGGTTGTCCGACAGAATAGTTCTTTAGCGGCTGGAGGAAGAACCGCCTCTCTGCTTCTTCTTCCAAGCTTTCTCAAAGTAGTCGAAGAATGAGTCGGTTGTGTCTCTAGTCATGATTTGAAGTGGGCTTAATCCTATGCCCGAACAAAGAGGAACACCGAGATCAAAGAGGAGAGTGCTGATCTGGGGAATGATGCCGGTGTGGCGAGTGGAGATCATCCAGATTAGGTTGTCAAAAAGCAACCTTGACCAGTTGACCGGAACTTCGTTTGTGATGGCGGTCATGATGTCAAAAGACTTGGTATAGAAGGTGTTGGTAACATCCTTTCCAATGATTGATTTTCAACAATATCGTTGAGCAGCTGATATTCAGCCCTCAACGAGGATCGTGCCCCGTGATCATCAATAGGAAGAGGAGAACGAGAAAAGTGTTGGAACATCTCAGTTTCTACTCAGCCGATGGAGTTAGATCGGTGAGACCTTCTTTTGGAAGGTCATAACACCAAGCGAAATCTTTCTCGGTGAATTCGAAAACGGTATCCCTTAACTTGGACTGAATAAGAGTGTCGAAGAAAGGGGTACCACAAAAAATTCTTGCGTTACGGAAGAATTGTATAACGGTATCAGGAAAAATGATATGTCGGTCATCCAGAAAGTTTCTTAGGCCGGAGTTCTCAATTGATTTGATCATTTTGTAGATCTCAAAATGATTTATTCCTAGGAAGGAATCAAACTCAATTTGAAGGACATTTTGGAAGGAGATGTGAGACATTTTGCTCGAGTAGGAGGTATAGGATATGTTAGATGTGTGATTATTTGTTGATGTGTATCTATCTTATATATGTTAGGCAGTTGATGATTGTAACTAGTGGGTAAAGCACGTTGTATTCTTGTAACCGTTGGATAAAAATTATCTTTCCAAATATAAGGTGGATGCTACTCTATGAATGTGAGTCATAGGCCTAAACGGTGAGAGATATCATATCTTCACGTCTTTTGAGGCATGACTGCTTTGTTTTGAAAAGGAATCTTTTCAGAACAGATACGTCCAAACACAATCAGTTATTCAAATATTTGTTGGAAATCCAAATATTCCAGGGCATAGTATATCCAAACCGGTTGGTTTCAGTTATTAGTTCCGATGGAGTTATTTGGTGAGGCACTAAATAACTGGTCGGTTTACCGCAACCGATAAGCAATGCGGTTTTTCAATAAATACAATGAAAATTTAATTTTCCAACATTCTGAGAAGAACTTATGGTCTTGTCTGTCTGAGCCGATGTTTCTTTTTTTAAAGAACTATGATTTCGGTTTTAAGAAATAAGTTGATTTATATCGGTAAGTCCAAGTATATTTATGAAGAAAGAAAACTTAGCTTCCTGCAGAGGTTTTGTGAATATGTCGGCTACTTGTTGATCGGTTGATACATATTCCAACCGGGTGTGCTTTTGTTGAACATGTTCCCGGATGAAATGGTGCCTTATGTCAATGTGCTTAATTCTTGAGTGTAGAACCAGATTGTATGTGATGGCTATGGCACTTGTATTGTCGCAGAAAATTGGAGATTCTTCGGCAGTGACACCAAAATCTCTTAATTGTTGTTCAATCCATAGAAGTTGAGCACAGCAACTTCCGACTGCTAGATATTTTGCCTCTGCGGTTGACGTAGCAACCGATGTTTGCTTCTTGTTATACCATGAAACGAGCCGGTCTCCTAATAATTGGCATGTTCCACTGGTACTTTTTCTATCAACTTTACATCCTTCATAGTCTGCATCAAAATAGCTAGTTAGGTTAAAACTTGAGTCTTTTGGATACCACAATCCGACTTCAGGTGTTCCCTTTAGGTATTTTAGGATTCGTTTTGCGACTGTATAGTTAGATTGTTTAGGATTGGCCTGGAATCTTTCACACACTCCTACTGCAAATAATATATCCGGTCGACTTGTTTTTAGGTAGAGAAGTGAGCCGATGATTCCACGGTAGGCTGTTAGGTCTACTCCTTGACCGTCATCATCTTTATCCAGCTTGATTGAGGAGCTCATTGGAGTGGAGGCAGAAGAACATGTCTCCATTCCAAATTTCTTTAGTAATTCTTTTGCATATTTAGATTGGTTGATGAATGTTCCTCCTTCCAATTGTCTAACCTGAAGACCTAGGAAGAAACTTAATTCTCCCATCATACTCATTTCAAACTTGTTAGTCATTAGTGATGAAAATTTATCACACAGCTTTGAATCAGTAGAGCCGAAAATTATGTCATCCACATATATCTGAACAAGTAGGATATGTTCCTTCTTTTCGTATTTGAATAGGGTTTTATCTACTGAATCTATAGTGAAGTCATGCCTGATTAGGAAATCTGTTAAGGTATCATACCAGGCTCTATGAGCTTGTTTCAAACCGTAAAGAGCTTTGTTTAGTCGATATACATGACCGGTCAGGTCAGCATTTTTAAAACCGGGTGCTTGTTCAACATATACTTCTTCGCGTAAGTCACCGTTTAGAAAAGCACTTTTAACATCCATTTGAAATACTTTAAAAATTTTGAAAGCAGCAAAGGCTAGGAAAATTCTAATGGCTTCAATTCTAGCGACAAGAGCAAATGATTCCTCAAAATCAATGCATTCTTCCTGTTTGTATCCTTGTGCCACTAATCTGACTTTATTCCTCGTAACCAAACTGTCTTCATTGAGTTTATTTCTGAATACCCATCTTGTTCCGATAACCGGTTAATCTTTCCGTCTAGGAACTAAGTACCAAACTTTACTACTCTCAAACTGGCTTAACTCTTCTTGCATTTCTAAAATCCAGTCTGGATCCACCAATGCTTCATCCACCTTTTTCGGCTCAATCTGGGATATGAAAGCGGAGTTTTCATATTGTTCCAGTATTTGTTGCCTAGTTCGGATGGGTAGGGAAGGGCTACATATAACAAGCTCAGGAGGATGATTTTTATTCCTTTTGAAATTTCGTTGTTTAGGAATGTCTACCAAATGACCGGTTGCTTGATCAAGGCTAGACGTATCTATGGGCTGAGCAATAATATCAGACTGACTGATGTCCTCAGTTGACACTGAGGTGTCAGCTTCCTACTGTTTTGCAGCTTGATCTACTTGATCCGACTGGGTTTCAATAATACCCGTTTGGTCCTGGACAAACCGTCTAAGGACTGGAATTTCATCTTCACTATTAGAATGAATGTTATGATTTTCCAATCTGTTGTGTAGATCAAAGCACGATGCGGTGTTACTTTCAACTGATTCATCAAATACAACATGAAGAGATTCTTCTACAGTTAATGTTCTGGTATTGTATACTCTATATGCTTTATTTACTGCTGAATATCTTAGCATTATCCTAACATCGGATTTTATATCAAAAGCATTTAAATAGGTTTTACCGTTCATGTGGATGTAAACATTTACAATCGAAAATTCGAAAATACCGAATGTTTGGAATTCTATCAAAGTATACCTCGTATGGTGTTCTATTGCGATGCTTGTTAATCATAGATCGGTTTTGTGTATAGCATGCAGTGTTGATAGCTTTGGCCCAAAATTTTTGAGCAACACCCGAGTCGGCTATCATAGACCTTGCGGCTTCCTTGAGAGTTCGGTTTCTTCTCTCGGACAGACCATTTTGTTGAGGAGTTTTAGCACTGGACAACTCGTGTCTAATGTCGGATTCCTCAAGAAATGCATTTAAAGTGTTGTTTCTAAATTCGGTTCCTCTATCGCTTCTAATGGTTTTTATACGTGTTGATTTCTCATTTTGTAGACGTTTAATTAGGGTAATCAAATTAGATGCGGTGTCACTTTTAGATGTTAGAAATATGACCCATGTATATCTAGAATAATCATCAATAACAACCATAGTGTAATGCATACCGCCTAAGTTAGTGACTCTAATCGGTCCAAATAAATCCATGTGAAGAAGTTCAAGACATCGGTTAGACTGAATATATACCTTACTTTTAAAAGATGACTTAGTTTGTTTTCCCATTTGACAGGCTGAACTTACTTTTTCTTTGTTGGATCTTATATCAGGAATTCCTTCAACTAACTTATTAGTACGAATGTAGTTTATGGTTTTGAAGTTTAGGTGATTTAATCTCTTATGCCACAACCAGGTTTGATCACTTTTAGCTACCATATAGACAGGATGTTCAATTTCATTCCTCTAGTCTACCTTGTAGATATTTCCTAACCTATTTCCGGTTAGTAGTGTGTTACCCTGAGAATTCTTAACTAAGCATGTATGTTTATGAAATTCTATAGTATATCCGGCGTCACACATTTGACTTATACTTAACAAATTAAAGTGTAGGTTTTCAACAAGAAGTACATTATTGATTGTTAGGTTACCATGGACAATCTTACCATTTCCCACAGTTTTACCTCTCGAGTTGTCACCGAAAACTATCATTGAACCGGCTTCTACTTTGATATCGGTCAGAAGGTTGTTGTTTCTAGTCATATGTCTGGAACAACCGCTATCCAGATACCACTCAGAGTTTCCAAGCCGCTTCTTCATAACCTGTAAAATATACATATTTACAACTATTTGGTACCCACATTTACTTGGGTCCGTGGTTGATTAGTCCCTTGGGTATCCATACTTTGATTATTCGCATAATTTTCCCGTAGATGGTTTTGATGGTCCTACATGCGCTCGGTTTAGTGTGTTTCTATCTACTTAGTGTTACCTTGTGATGTTGAGGTGAGGTTTGATTGGTGTGGTATGGGCTCCTATCATAGGGTTGAGTAGATTTCCTCTTAGTGAGAGACCATTTGGCTGTATCGGGTGGACCAACATAGGTTAGCTCCTTAGCCAATTTAGAATCATGAGATGATTCGGTATAGGTTGAAGAGCTCTTGACAAAGCTTATGAAAAGAAGCTTGTCTTTAGTGAGATCCAATCCTCTAGAGGATTTGTGTTGAATGGGTGTGTTAATATAATAACCGAGACCAAATTTACACTTATAGGGTCTCTTATAACTTGATAACTTCCTAACTGCTTCACTAGATCTTTCCCATGCTGCCATCAAATACTTGGTTCGCTCATCCTCTTCTTCGGTCAACTCTTGAACTGACTCCTCGAGTTGTTTACTATCGGAGGATAGTTCAGGTGTTGCTTCGATTTCGATGATCTCATCGGATTGAGCATTATTGATTTCAGGGTTGGGCTGGACTGATGCTACGGGATCGGTTCTAAAGTTAAGCCGGGTTGGTACTAAGGTTGATAGGTGTTTGTACTCTACTATCATGTCATTTAATGCAGTAATTAAGTCTTCTCTGGTGAATTCATCACAGGAAAAATCAAATACATGTTCTTTTTCATTTGCCATGAGACAGGAGATTTCATCATCGCTATCATTGTGAGCCCATAGACTTCCTCCATCATCGGCTATCAATGCTTTCTGAATCTCCTTTCCTTCATTTCCTTCACCGGTTTGTGGGTAGTTATATCTTTGGTTCTGATCATCCGTGTTAGATAAAATTAGATCGGTTAAATAGAACTTAACAAAAACAAAATTCTTGTGCAGGAACAGGTAAATAATTCAACCGGTCAAGTTATTCAACCGGTTAAGAAACTCAACCGGTCAAGCAACCCAACCGACCAAAAACCTGACCGAACAAGAAGACAAGACCGGTCAAATCAGAAGGTCAAAATCATTGAACATTCGGTCAATCTGAAGTTATGGAAAAACCGGAAGCCATCCGGTTAACATGAACAACCGACTAGTACAAATAGATACTTCGAGTATCTGTTGAGGATGATACCGAAGGGACAGATTTTAGTATTGCCATATTCATACAAGTCTGAAGACAGTATGCAGGCTGCAGAAGATCGTCCGACAAGATCTTTCCACTCCAGGATAAATCAGAGGCGCAATCCTCCAAGCACAGACAACTGTCCAACCGACAGTTGCCATATTGAGTAAAAGACAAACATAGCCGGTTTGACCGGCAAGTTTGAAGACTAAACCGCCAAGTCTGAAATCTAGACCGCCAGGTTTGAATCAATGAACCTTTGCTCAACCAATCAGATTCAAGGAAATGAAATGTGACTGTTGGCACATTTCACCTATAAAAGAAGGAGCTGAAGAGGAATAAATGCGGTTACAAGTTCTGAAAGTTTTCAACAACCTAAGTCACAAATCGTGTTTTATCTCTCTGAATTAAAAGAGCTTAGGTGTGTATTTGAAGTGTGATTACAATTTCGGTTAAAATTTTACTTAAACTGACTTATTAAGTTCCAAAACTGACCCACCCAACTCCAAACCGACTTCATCCAAATCCGGTTCTGCCTATCCTGTGTGAGTGTTGCTTCAGTCTGAAACAAACTACTTCCGCACTTGAACTCGGTTCAAGGTTTGTGACAGCCTATATAGTATTGAAACCCCGGTGTTAATCTCTAACCGGATTAATCACCAACTGTTGAGTGAAACGCGCTAACCGGCCAAACCCCGGTCCGCCAGCCGCGACCTAGATCCTAACAATTGGTATTAGAGCAGTTAGTTTCAATACTTAAGCAAACATGTCTTTCGATCGGCCCCAATGCTAGGAGGTGACGACTTTGCCAACTAGAAGACACGTATGTACCTGCATTTAATCAGCATGGACGATGAGGTACAGTTCATCCTAGTTGAAGGACCGATAAAGATTGATAAAGACAGAAAGGATTGGACATCTGAAGATAGAAGAAAAAATAATCTGGATAACCATGCCAGAAACCGCATTACTAACGGTTTGGACAGGAACACATTCTGTAAGGTCAGAGATTACACGACCGCAAAGGAAACATGGGAAGCGGTGATTCAGATTCATGAAGGAAATGAAAGAACCAAGGAAAACAAGATAATGGTGGCTACCCAGAAGTTTGAAAACATCAAGATGAGACCGGGAGAAACAATGAGAGAATATAGTGACCGGTTCACAGATGTGATAGACGAGCTATCAACTCTTGGAAAGAAGTATGAAAACAAGGAAGTCATCATGAAAGCGCTAAGATCTCTTCCAAGTGCATGGGACATAAAGACAATGGTGATGAGGGAATCAAACTGTCTAAGCAAGATGAAGCTACACGATGTATTCGAAGATCTTAAGGCATATGAGTTTGAAATGAGATCTAGGACTGAAGAAGAAGTCTTAGCCTCAACCTCAACCAGAGCATTGATCACATCCACAGAACCGGTTGCTCCTGCACCGATCAGAACCGCTGAACAGTTCACCGAGGATGCCATGGCAATGCTTGCATAAAAGTTTGGGAGATTCATGAAGAGAAGCCAACCGACAAACAACAACTATAACTACGGTGATAAATCTAATATTAGATGTTATAACTGCAACTGTTTGGGACATTTCAGGTGGGAATGTAAAAAACCAAGACGAGATGACCGAAAACCGGACGATCAGAATAACCGAAATAACTATCAACAAACCGGTGAAGGAAGTGAAGTTCAGAAAGCACTGATAGCCGGTGATGGAGGAAGTTTATGGGCTCACAGTGACAGCAATGATGAACTCACATGCCTCATGGAAAATGAGGAACAGGTATTTGACTCTCCTTGTGAAAAATTTACTAAAGATGAGTTATTTAATGCATTAAATGATATGGTAGCAGAGTATAAGAACCTATTAACATTATTACCTACTCAACTCAACTTTAGAACCGATCCCATAGCACCTACCTTGACCGAACCAAAGACCATACAACCTGATAAAATCCTGGAAACCGAGGAAGCACCTGAACTATCCTCTGAGACCGAACAGCTCAAGAAGTCAGTTCAAGAGTTGACCGAGGAGGAAGATGCCCGAACCCAGTATCGAATGGCCGCATGGAAAAGATCTAGTGTAATGGTGAACAAAATGTGTAATTATAATAGACACCCTAAGTGCATGTTTGGTCTCGGATATAAAAACAACGGATCCAACAACCGGAACCACTTCGACAAAATAAGGCTCACAAAGGATAATCTTCCCTTTGTAAGCTTTATCAGGAGTTCCTTAACCGACGAAGAAGAATTAAGTGCCTCATATCCGGAAGACGAACTAATCTATGTAGGTCCAACTGATTCTGAAAAATGGCTTCACCCTGAGAAAAGGAAAGCCAATCGGTCCAAAGGTAGGCAAGCCAATCCACGACCGCATAGGATAAACCAAAGACCACCTCCGAATAAGGCCCTCTTAGGGAAGCAGAAAGACTCCAAACCAAGTGCAAGAAAACTAGTTAAAACTATGACCGGGAAAGTTGTCCGACTTATTAAAGTCTGGATACCCAAGGGACTAATCGCCTGTGGACCCAAGTAAATGTGGGTACCAAATAGTTGTAAATATGTATATTTTTCAGGTTATGAAGAAACGGCTAGGAAACTCTGAATGGTACATGAATAGCGGTTGTTCCAGACACATGACTGGAAACAACAATCTCCTAACCGACATCAGAATAGAAATGGTGCAATGATTACCTTCGGTGATAACTCAAAAGGTAGAACTATGGGCAACGGTAAGATTGTCCATGGTAATTTAACAATTGATAATATACTCTTAGTTGAAAACCTACATTTTAACCTGTTAAGCATTAGCCAGATGTGTGATGATGAATACACTGTAGAATTTTTGAAACATGCATGCTTAGTTAAAAATTCCGAATGTATCATACTGCTAACCGAAATAGGTTAGGAAATATTTACAAGGTAGATTGGAAAAATAAAGTAGAATACTCTGTTTGCATGTTAGCTAAAACCGATCAAACCTGGCTATGGCATAAAAGGTTGAACCACTTAAACCTGAAAACTTTAAACTATATCCGTGGTAAAAAGCTAGTTGAAGGAATTCCTGATATAGTATTTAATAAGGACAAGGTCTGTTCAGCATGTCAAATGGGTAAACAAACTAGGTCAACCTTCAAGAATAAAAGACACATTCAATCTAACTGATGCCTAGATCTCCTTCACATGGACCTATTTGGACCAATTAGGGTCGTCAGCCTAGGAGGTATGCTTTATACTATGGTAGTTGTTGATGATTATTCTAGGTATACATGGGTAATATTTTTGGCATCCAAACGTCAAACCGCATCAAATTTGATTACATTGCTTAAACGTTTGCAAAATGAAAAATCAACATGCATCAATAGCATTAGGAGTGATAGAGGAACCGAATTTACAAACAGCACACTAAATGCATTTCTTGATGAATCTGGTATTAGACACGAGTTGTCTAGTGCTAGGACTCCTCAACAGAACGGTCTGGTCGAGAGAAGAAACCGAACTCTCAAGGAAGCCGCAAGGTCCATGATAGCCGATTCGGGTATCGCTCAGAAATTCTGGGCTGAGGCTATCAATATTGCATGTCACACACAAAACTGGTCTCTAATTAACAAGTTCCACAACAAAACACCATATGAAGTATACTTTGATAGGATTCCCAATCTTAAGTATCTTAAATTTTTCGGTTGTAAATGTTATATTCACATAAATGGAAAAACCTACCTATCTGATTTTGATGCAAAATCCGATATTGGGATCATGTTAGGTTACTCAGTAGTGAGTAAAGCATATAGAGTATACAATACTAGAACTCTAACCGTGGAGGAATCACTTCATGTCGTTTTCGATGAATCGGTTGAAAGCAACACTGCATCATCCTTTGATCTACACAACAGATTGGAAAATAACAATATCCACTCTGATGGTGAAGATGAGATTTCGGTCTTCAGACGGTTTGTCCATGACCAAATGGGTAATGCTGAAACCCAACCGGATCAAACTGTCATACGGCAGGAAGCTGACACCTCGGTTCAAACTGAGGAAATCGGTCGGTCTGACACTCCTGTTCAGCCTATCGATATGTCTAACCTTGATCAAGTAAACGGTGATTTGGTAGACACTACTGAACCGAATCTCAAAAGGAACACAAATCATCCTCCTGAGCTAATTATAGGTGACCCTTCAAAACCTGTTCGAACTAGGCGACAAATTCTGGAGGAATACTTTAATTCCGCTTTTATATCCCAGATTGAGCCGAAAAAGGTGAATGAAGCATTGTCAGATCCGGATTGGATCTTAGGAATGGAAGAAGAGTTAAACCAGTTTGAGAGTAATAAGGTCTGGTACCTAGTCCCTAGACCGAAAGATCAATCGGTCATATGAACTAGATGGATATTTAGAAATAAACTCAATGAAGACGGTTTGGTCACGAGGAACAAAGCCAGATTAGTGGCACAATGATACAAACAGGAAGAAGGCATTGATTTTGAAGAATTATTTGCCCATGTAGCTAGGATTGAAGCCATTAGGATTTTTCTGGCATTTGTTACTTTCAAAAATTTTAAAGTTTTTCAAATGGATGTCAAAAGTGCATTTTTGAATGGTGACCTACGTGAGGAAGTATATGTTGAACAACCACCCGGTTTCAAAAATGCTGACCTTCCTAACCATGTATACCGCTTAAACAAAGCTTTATACGGCTTAAAGCAGGCTCCTAGAGCCATGTATGATACACTAACCGCATTTCTGCTAAAACATGATTTCACCATAGGTTCGGTGGATAAAACGCTATTTAAATTTGAGAAAAAGGAACACATCCTACTTGTTCAAATATATGTAGATGATATCATCTTCGGTTCAACCGATCCTAAGCTATGTGATAAATTCTCAACCTTGATGACTAACAAATTTGAAATGAGTATGATGGGAGAATTAAGCTTCTTCCTAGGTCTTCAGGTTAAGCAACTCGAAGAAGGAACTTTCATAAGCCAACCCAAGTATACTAAGGAACTTTTAAAGAAATTTGGGATGGATACGTGCTCCTCAGCCGCTACTCCAATGAGCTCATCGGTCAAATTGGACAAGGATGATGACGGTCAAGCAGTAGACTTGACACCTTACCGAGGAATCATCGGTTCTCCTTATACCTAACAGCAAGTAGACCGGATATATTATTTGCGGTCGGTGTGTGTGGAAGATTCCAGGCTAACCCAAAGCAGCCCCACTACACAGCCGCGAAGCGAATTCTGAAATATCTAAAGGGAACCCATGAAGTCGATCTGTGGTATCCAAAAGATTCATCTTTCAACCTCACAAGTTACTCAGATGCAGATTATACAGGTTGCAAAGTTGACAGAAAAAGTACTAGTGGAACATGCAAATTCCTAGGTGATCGGCTTGTTTCATGGCGCAGCAAGAAACAGACATCGGTTGCCACGTCAACCGCAGAAGCTGAATATCTGGCAGCCGGAAGTTGTTGTTCACAACTTTTGTGGATTCAACGACAACTAAAGGATTTTGGTATCACAGCCGAAGAGTCTCCGATATTCTGTGATAACACAAGTGCCATAGCAATCACATATAATTCGGTCCTACACTCTAGAACCAAGCACATTGACATAAGGCACCACTTCATCCGGGAACATGTCATGTTGAAGCATATCCGGCTGGAATACGTATCAACAGAACAACAAGTGGCCGATATCTTCACAAAGACCCTGCAGGAAGCTAAGTTTTCTCAGTTCAAAATCACACTTGGTTTAACCGATATTAATCAGCTTGTCTCTAGAAATGTCTAAAAGGGATATCGGTTCGAACAGACAAAATCGGTAGTTTTTCCTAAATTGTCGAATTCCAAATTCACCAAGGTATCTATTGAAGAACCGCTTTGTCTATCAGTCACAGTAAACCGACCGGTTACTTAGTGTTTACACCAATTAACCGCATCGGAACGAATGACTGAAAACCAGCCGGTTTGGAAATAGTTCACTTCGGATTATTTGGCCTCCGAACAAAAGTGGAATAATTACTTGTGTTTAAACTTATTTGTTCTGAAAAATTACATTTTCAAAGCAAAACGGTCATACCTCAAAAGACGTGAAGATATGATATCTTTCACCGTCTAGGCCTATGACTCACATCCTAGATTGTAGACATGCTTATTTCATGCAATATGTTTTACCCTATGGTTAATGGACCTTATCACCTACTACACAGTAGATAATACCATCATCCCTCTACTAATATATAAGTTAGGCAAACCTTAGACAAAACAATCAAAAGCTTCAAACTATCCTCTTACTAAGACAAATGTCTCAGTTTTCAAACATCCTTCAAGTAGATTTCGAATTAGCTCAAGGCACTGAGCATTATGAAATCTTCAAGATGATTAGTCACTTGAAGACACGGTCTAAAACAAATTCTAGATGACAAACACGTCATCTTTCCAGAAACAGTCCTGGAATTTTTCTACAATGCCAGGGTTTTCCGGGGTACACCTCACTTCGACACCCACATTCAGTCCAAGGTGGGAGGGACTGTATTTGATTTCACAGAAAGTGACTTCGCCAGATGCTTCGACCTTCCGAAGCAAGGGCTCACCGACCTAAACATTTTGGCTGAACTAAAGGCCGAAATCTCCTTAAGCTTCGCTCGGTCAAACCGCCCGGTCGGTGACCACGGTGCCAGGTCATCATTGAGAGCTGAATACCATCTTCTCAACGATGGAATCGGTCGAACCATCGTAGGAAAGGATGTGACCAACACCTACTGTGCTGTAGTGTTTAATATGATGACGGCCATCACAACAGATACGTCAGTTAACTGGTCCAGGGTGTTGTTCGATGTCCTAATCTGGATGATCGGCATTCGTGCAATCGGCCTCGTCCCCCAGATAAGCTGCCTACTTCTGGAACGTGGGGTTCCTCTCTGTCCAGGAGAAGGGTTGAACCAGGCCCAGGTCATAACCAAGGAGGTTGTCGACTCATTTTATGAGCGGTTCGAGAAGGCATGGAAGAGGAAGAACAGACACCTCAACTCCTCCGTACATTAAGTAACTCCTTCCTACAACCGGTCATTTTGTTGTACGCACTGGTTGTATCATTGTCCCATTCTATCATGTTCCTTTCGGTTTTAACTATGTCTCTTTCGGTTTCATGTACTCTCCTTCATTAATGAAATGTAAACTCTCAACTTCCAACTAAATGAGTAATTACACAAACTTAGTTACTTTCTAACTAGATTCTCTACCTCGAGCTGCGCATCGTCAAAGTAACTCCTTCCCAAGGAGTTTTGGAAAACATAAATATTCTCTTCACAATAAGACAAAACTAAAACTCAGCATTAAATTCCCCTATTTTCCTCCAATTTCAGATCTATATAATGGGAACCCCACCTTATCAGTCACCATACCTTCAAACAAATCAATATTTCTTAAACTCTCTCTCTTAGCAAAGTCTAAAAGCATGTCGGCCGAACACTAAGTAACTATTTGAGCATTGATTTCGATTCAGTCCTTCACATGATGATCTGGAAACGAAGGAACGCATGTTTGAATCACTAATCGACACCCGGTCTTCGTGATTTCTCGAAGAATCCGGACCTATGCTCATTCCAGAAGTGCTGGAATTCTTCCACAATGCATACATAAGTGACGATATCATTGTCTCCACTGTGAGAAGGCACACCATCTCCCTAAGCGAATCCGAATTTGCTCAAATGTTTAATCTGCTCACTAAAGGGTTTTCCGACTTCCCATCTCGGGTGTGAAGCGTAGCAACCGATTATTCGGTACTGTTCTCCGGAACCGAGGTGCCGGTGGAGAACTACGGGCTAAAAACCCGACTCGCCCACCACATCCAACTTCTTCACGAGATTGTCAACCGCTCCATCATTTGCCAATCTCCGAACCAACACTACTCCAAGAAGGTCTTCGACATGATGACCTACATTGTTAGCAACACCCCCCATAAATTGGTCATCGGTCTCTCTTCCAAAACCTGAGGACTATGGTCGAGACAAAGAAAGGGTCTCGGCTACGCCCCCCACATCAGCCGGCTCATTCTTGAACACAGTTCAGATTTTGGACCGGGTACACCAGCGTACCTATCAAATGTTCTCAATGAGGATGGAGTGGAGGACAAGCTCTCCAGAATAGTTATTACATAAGTTATAATTTTGTATCTTATGTATCCTAAACCGATCAATGTATCGGTCTTTATTATGCTCCTTTTCATTAAATGTCAATCATTTCAAAGCTTAAAAACCGGGTCATAATAGCACTGTTAAAATATCCGTCTAAAATGACTAACCGGCTAAAAACACTAACTACGTCGTTAAAATACCGGTCAAAATCGCAAACCGCTTGATCATCGGTTTGTCCATGACCAAATGGGTAATGCTGAAACCCAACCGGATCAAACTGTCATACGGCAGGAAGCTGACACCTCGGTTCAAACTGAGGAAATCGGTCGGTCTGACACTCCTGTTCAGCCTATCGATATGTCTAACCTTGATCAAGTAAACGGTGATTTGGTAGACACTACTGAACCGAATCTCAAAAGGAACACAAATCATCCTCCTGAGCTAATTATAGGTGACCCTTCAAAACCTGTTCAAACTAGGCGACAAATTCTGGAGGAATACTTTAATTCCGCTTTTATATCCCAGATTGAGCCGAAAAAGGTGAATGAAGCATTGTCAGATCCGGATTGGATCTTAGGAATGGAAGAAGAGTTAAACCAGTTTGAGAGTAATAAGGTGTGGTACCTAGTCCCTAGACCGAAAGATCAATCGGTCATAGGAAGTAGATGGGTATTTAGAAATAAACTCAATGAAGACGGTTTGGTCACGAGGAACAAAGCCAGATTAGTGGCACAATGATACAAACAGGAAGAAGGCATTGATTTTGAAGAATCATTTGCCCCTGTAGCTAGGATTGAAGCCATTACGATTTTTCTGGCCATTGTTACTTTCAAAAATTTTAAAGTTTTTCAAATGGATGTCAAAAGTGCATTTTTGAATGGTGACCTACGTGAGGAAGTATATGTTGAACAACCACCCGGTTTC
>NW_025919834.1:0-1221 GCF_907164915.1 Impatiens glandulifera | reverse complement strand
ATTATCTAGACAAAGGCTTCATCCGCCCAAGTGTGTCTCCATGGGGTGCACCATCCTTCTTGTTAATAAGAAAGATGGTCCAAAAGGTTGTGTATTGATTATAGAGAGTTGAACAAGGTAACAGTTCAGAATAAGTATCCATTACCCAGAATTGATGACCTGTTTGATCAACTTCAAGGTGCTGCAGTGTTTTCCAAGATTGATCTGCGTTCTGGGTATCATCAGTTTGAGAATCAAGGAAGAAGATGTAAAGATAACCGCATTCTGAACCCTCTATGGACATTATGAGTTCTTGGTTCTGCCGTTTGGACTAACCAATGCACTAGCTGTATTCATGGAGCAGATGCATAAGGTATTCCATTCGTATTTAGATCAGTTTGTGGTGGTTTTCTTAGATGATATATTGATCTATTCGCGTTCGGAGGAAGAGCATAGGCAACACTTGACTATAATTTGCAAGTCTTAAAAGAAAATCAGATGTTTGCAAAGCTAAGTAAGTGTGATTTCTGGCTAAACATTGCTTTCTTGGGGGCATATTATTTCAGCAAAGGGGTTGGAAGTTGACCCATCAAATGTGGAAACAGTTAAGGAGTGGGTGACGCCAAAGAATATGAATGAGGTGAGGAGCTTTCTTGGATTAGCAGGCTATTATAGGAGGTTCATCAAGGGCTTTTCCAAGATAGCACTGCCTCTTACAACTCTAACGCGCAAGAATGTGAAATTTGTGTAGTCTGATGAATGCGAGACAAGTTTTAATGAGTTAAAGCGGTGCCTGATTTCTGCCCTAGTGTTTACCATCCCAGAAAGAGTATGCAACTTTGTGGTTTGCACAAATGCCAAAGTGTGGTCTAGGAGTTGTTCTTATGCAAACGGAATGTAGTGGCTTATGCTTCAAGGCAGCTGAAGATTCATGAAAGGAATTATCCCACCCATGACTTGGAATTAGCTGCTGTAGTCTTTGCTCTTAAAATCTGGAGGCACTATCTTTATGGTGAGAAGTCTCAATATTTACTGATCATCAAAGTTTGAAATATTTATTTACTCAAAAGGAGTTGAATATGAGGCAGCGACGTTGACTGGAGCTGGTTAAAGATTATGATTGTGAAATTGTTTATCAACCGGGGAGGTCAATGTTGTAGCTGATGCCTTAAGCCGTAAGTCGGGTACCCTTAATCTAATCACTGCACTGCTGCCCATCTGACCTGATTCAAGAGTTTGAAA
>NW_025919833.1:42881-102177 GCF_907164915.1 Impatiens glandulifera | reverse complement strand
TTAAATCATTTTTGTTATTAAATTTTAATTTGTCCATGCTAGAAATAGACATTCAAGTGGTAAGTTATGGATTTTATTTTTAATATATATATATAAGGATTAATAGGGGAGAAATTTGGGGAGAAGAAATTGAGTAGGTCAATGATAAAAATAATAAAGTGGGTAGACAGTAGAGAAAAGATAAAAAAAAAAATATATGTTAATTTTTCAAGGATTTTGCGTCATTTCATCCTCTCCCAAATTGTCCTAATCATTTCATATATATATATATTAACATCAATAGATTCCAGCAATAAGGCTGCTTGATTATGAGTAATTAAGATGAGAATATTGACTTATTAGGTCCTAGGGTAAACATCAAACCAACCCTAGTGCAAGAATAGATGAATAATAGTCAACAATTCGGTATTCATTTATTAACTGATTATCTATCAAATTCTTAAATACCTAAATCTTTTAAAAGTAATAATAAATTTGTATTAATTATTTAATAATTAATAAGATAAATTGCATGTAACTTTATTATGTGTTTCTCCTGTATTTTTTTGCTTGGTCTAGAATTAATAGTTTTTTTAACCATTGTCTATTCAATTTTAATTATATTTAAACTATTAAATACATCATATTAGCAACATTATTTATTTGTTTAATATTATCTGATTGTTTTTGTATATATAATTAATTAATAATTCAAATATTATTGTTAAAATAATTGTTTGCAAGACCAATATCAATAGTATCAATAATTAAAATTATTATTTTCAAAATTTTATAAAATACTTTTATCAAAATTTAGAAAATATTAAATCCGTTAATAATACTTCTAACGAATATTTTGATTATAATAAAATAGTAAAAAATATTAAATAGTAATTTAAATAATAAAACTACACTAAGTACCCTCAAGTTAAAAAATTGATTTATAAGAGAACAAGACATTCTAGTATTTTATATTACAAATAATAATAAATAAAAAAGAAAATGTGTCTTATTTATACATTCAAACATGCAAATAATAAACTAATTGATTTAAATAATTAAAAAATTAATTAGTAACACAAATAATTATAAATAATAATATTAAAATAACTAAAAAATTAATATTATAAAAGTAGGGTTGTAAATGAATCAAATACTTTTGATTCGATTCGGTATTCGTATTCGAATTTTGATATTCGTATTCATAATTTTGTGATTCGAATTCGAATAAAAATATTCGATTCGATTCGATTAATAAACGAATACGAATACAAAATCAAAATATTCGATTCGGTATTCGCTAATATTCGATTATATATATATATTATATATAATATATTATATTATATTATATATTATTATTATATATATATATATATTATATTATATATATATATTATATTATATATATATACCTGTTAGGATCTAGATCGCCGCTGGGGAACTGGGGGTTGGACCGGTTAGCGGTTCACACTCGAAGGGTGGTGGTTAATCCGGTTAGAGATTAACACCGGGGTTTCAATACTACACAACTTGTCACAAACCCTTGAACTAGGTTCAAGCGCGGAAAAGGTTTGCTTTCAGATTGAAGCGGCACGCTTGTATGATAGGCATAATCGGTATTGTATAATGGAGGTTTGAAGTTTGATGGGTCGGCTTCGGTAACCTGGAAGTTCGGCTTGGATAGGATTAAGTCGGTTATAGTGGTATAAATCGGTCAAGTAATGAAACCGGCAGACAGTAAATAACAAGACAGATTTTATGGATGTTCGGAAATGAACTCCTACGTCACCCCTTCCTCTCGAAACCGCGAGAAGGATATTCACTAAGGAATACAAGTACAAACCGATCGAGACTTATTTCCCGCTCGATAACCCTCTTACAATTTACACCGAAATTGTAAAACACACTTTAACTTTTAACACTTAGGCTTTCTAAAACAGCACAGTCTTATCACTTGTAGTAAATGCTCTTAGCGCTCGTTAACTCAAATTTATGTCTCTCGATGTCCCAATATCACGCTGATGTCCCGCATTTACTCTTCTGCAACTGCCTCCTTTTATAGGTGAAATATGCCAACGGTCATATTTCACTTCCTTGAATCTGATTGGCTGAGCAGAGGTGCAGTGATTTAGTGTTTCAGAGGTTCAGACCTGCGGTCGCTTCCTTAGACCTGATGGTCAACTTCAGACCTGGTGTTCTGTCTCAGACCTGTCGGTCTGTTTCTTCTGGTGAGTAAGACAAACCTGTCGGGTTTGTCTTTTACTTGATGTAGGCACTGTCTGTTGGACAGTTGTCTGTACTTGGAAGATTTCCCTTCTGTCTTATCCCGAAGTAGAAAGATCCGGTAGTACTGTCTTCTGCAGCCTACAGTCTTTCCTCAGACTTGCATGAATGTGGAAGTGTTCAGTCTGTTCCTTTGATATCGTTCTCAACAGATACCCGAATTGTCTTCTTGTACTGGTCGGTCATTTGACTTAGCCGAAAGGCTTTTGGTATGAGTGATGTAACCGGACTTCTTCTGGTTATTTCTCTGCCTTTTGGATGATCGGCTATTTGATGATTCCGGTTTTAAGCTTTGGCCGATCCTTTCTTTGTGCGGTCACGTTCCAAGTATTCTTGATCGGTTTGGTAGCTTGACCGGTTAGTTTTCTTTAGCCGGTTCCGGTTCGGTTCCTTGTTCCTGCATGGAAAGTTTATTTAAGTTAGGTTTATTTGAACCGGTCTTATTTTATCTAACAATTTCTCCCTTTTTGATTATTTTATTTAAAATTATCAAAATCATGTAAGTTTGCAACCGTAGGCCGGTTGTTTTGTTTGGCCGGATTTTTGAAACTGACTTGGGAGAATTTTTCGAAAAATGTTTGAGAAAAATTTTGGAAGAGTCTTTATAAGAGTCTTTATCTTTTATCTTATCAATTTCTCCCTTTTTGATTATTTTATTTAAAATTATCAAAACTAAGTAGAAATGCAAAAGATGGCCGGTTTCAAAAAGTAACTTTATATATATATATATAGATAACCGAAAGAGACAAAATATATATAAAAGCACTAAGGCAATAAGAGGAAAGATAGTCCATATTCAAAGTCCGAGAAGTCATATATGCTCTTCTTCTTCGGTTGCTGTCGACCGTTCGGTTCGGAAGTTCGGCGTTTTGTGGACCGGGACTGCAGTTGTTCTTCGACTTCCTCTTCGACTTGGTCGTCCTGCTGCGATGTACCCGTTACGACCGTGTCAGTGACCTCATTGAGCAGCTCGGCTATCTGAACTTTCTTAAGGGCCTCCCTTTTTCTCTTTTTCGGTGCTGAAGCGGAGGCGGCTGCCTTTTTCTTCTTGTTTTCCTTTGCGTAGCCTTCCAGCCTCCGTGCCTCCCTTTCTAACCGTGTGGCATCCTCCGCAGCTTGAGTGGCTACTTTCTCAGCAAATCCTAGGAATATGGCCCCAGCCTTTTTAATTCGCGCGGCTTCCTCTTCCGCTTCGGTCAGTTGAGATGAGCGCGGTGCCTCTTTATCTTTGCCTGCTTCGGCATCCAGCGCATCCTGGACCCTCTTAGCTACTTGAGCATCAGCCGCTACAGCCGCGGCGTCCGCGTTCACCTTAGCCCTTAGAATTTCGGCCATTTGTTCGGAAAGCGCCTTCACTTCGGCCACGAGATTCCCATTAATCTTCTCGAGTTCGGAGATCCGGTTAAGTGTCGTGCCGATCAGATCCTCACTCATCGCAGTCAGCCGTTGATCGGTATCTCTCTCAAGCCGGTCGAGGTCTTTCTTTAAATCGGAGGTCACATCCTCCAGAATTGCGGTTCGCTGAATACATTTATCTCGCTGAACCGTTTCTTCCCGCAGACCTTCGCCGAGTTCTGAAAGCTGTTCTTGATTTCTCTCCAGTTGATACCTTGTGACGTCGGCAAACTTGAGGGCCGAATCAACTATCCTACCGGATCTATCTTTGAACGGTTGAACCGTGGACTCGTCGAACTCTTCAATGCGGCTATTAATCTATTCTGATATGGATGCTTCAAGCTTTTGAAGTCGGTCCTCAACCCATTCTTTAGTGAAGTCTGAAGCGGTGACTTCCGGTGGTGGGGGAGGTGATTGCTCGGTGAGATTTGGATCGGCTCTGTCACTGGATTCTATCGGTGCCGCATTCTCCCTTGGAGGTGTTGGACAGTTAACCGGAAACCTTTCGATCTGTGGAGCAGTATAGACCGGTACTTGCATTCGACTGCATATGGCTTCCAGCCGCTCGATTTCTTGAATTAGTTCCCCTTTGGCTTTGTCAAGCCTTGCTAACACCCGCGGCGCTATGGTGTCCACCGATTCCATCTTGTTGATCTCTTCCGTAATTTTCCGGATTTTTGTCTTTAGTTTCCGAAGTTGAACCTTCGGTAACAAGAGACAAGTTCGGTGTTGTACCTCTTGGAGTGTGTTGGAGTTTGTAATGTCCATCATCAGGTCCTCCACTTCCTCCAATCTGTCGATGCATTGCTTTTCCGTGTGGCCCGGTAGGATTTCTCCATACGGTGTATCAAACCGGTGCTCGTGCCACTCCAGGTATAGTTCTTCAATCGTCTCGGCTCTTCTTTTGACGCCTTGAAGGATTTTCCTAGCTATCCTATCGGCCTCTGCTTCTTCGGCCTCCTCCCTCGTTTTGTCGGCGCCTTCGTCATCGGCTTCTTTGTCAACCTCTTCTTCACCACCCTCTTCTCTGCCCTCGGCGGTCTCAGGGTTGATATTTGATCCGGCATTATTCGGACTCTGGGCCGAATAGTCGTCTTTATTGACCGTTCTATCATCATCGGTCTTCTCCGGATCGGTGTGCTCAGATGCCCACTCATCTTCTGTTTGCTGTGGTGGTTCTGAGAAAGATATCTTTTCTTTGCCTTTGCTTTCGGTCTTTGCTTTGGCTTGGCCAGCTTTCTTGGCGGATTTCTTCTTTCGGCCACCTGTGGAACTGGGGGCCGGCTGCGTCCTTTCAAGGAATTGCCTTGATCTAATGAGGCATCGTTCTGCGACAGCGACGCCGGGACCGATATCGAGATTTAGGTGGAGGAAGATCTTACCGAGAGGCACGGCGTATCCCCACGACCGGTTTGAGTCCGGTTTCACCATATCCATGAGGTTGCTGAACACCGCTCTTGCCCAATTGACCTCTCTTCCCTCCATCAGACCGATTAGCATCTTGATTTTATCTCTTGTGAGGTTGCTGAGGTTTCCTTCCCTCGCAAAAATCGCCCGTGCGAAGATGTCACACACCGGGATTAACTCCGGCTTCAACATTTGTTTGCTCCCGGATGTTTTGATCGGCTCATTAGTTGCCGATAGAATGTGGCAAGCCGCCTCAAAGGTGTCCTGCTCTATTTCTGTCGTTGCATCCTGGCCGGTTGTTGGAAGATGCAGGCTCTTGGCCACCAATGCTTCGGTGAGCTCTATTTGGGAACCGCATACAGTCGCGGTGATTTTGTCGTAGGCGACGGTTGCGGTTTTGAAGAACTCTTCGACCGCATCTTTGTAAATAACATGAGGACCGCCGAGGAAATATTCCAGACCAGTTTTGATTACCCGGTCAATAACTTCCTTCGCCTCGGGCGTACCATTCAACCGGATTTCCTCGAAATCCACCTGAGAATAAAGTCTGAACAACGCCGAATCACGCCCCATGTTATAGAGTTTGAGAATGTGAGAGAGAACCGCTTCAAAGAGTTAGAGAGCTTAGAGAGAGAAAGCAGATTTGCGTGAGAATGAAATAAAATGACCGAAAGTCCCTTTTATAGATGCGGTTTGGAAGCCCAACCGTCCCATCAATAATGGGCGGGAATTTTCCCTCCAAATTGAAAGAGACGGCAAACTGTGGGCGCCAAACCATGGGCGGTAAACCAAAAAGGGGCGGCAGTTTTGGGCGGGAAATTTCCCTCCAAAAGTCTTTGCTTATGTCATTGATGACGCACTCTTTTCTTTGAAACCGAATGATTGAACGGTGTCTAAGTTTAATTGGTCAGTTTGAGTGATCAGAGTGTTAACAGATTATTTTAAGTAGATTTTATAAGAACGCGGTTATAGTTTGAAGATGTTAACCGGTTACTTAGATAAATGTTCAAAGAATTAAGAAGACCCGGTCATTTAAACTGAAATGATATTAAAATTCAAGAAATAGTAGAGAAAGGAAACCGACATAAGATTCGGTACAGAGATAGGCATACAGAAATAATGTAAAGTACAGCCTATTGAAAAGACATTCTACAGATTCGGTCTATTACCGAATCCTTGTCGAGGATGTTTGAAGAAGAAGCCGGTGTGCCCGGTCCGAACTCTGGTCGGTACCCAAGAATCAGCTTGCTGATATGCGGTGCATACCCGAGACCTTTCTTGGTCAGTACCATATTCTTTAGGTTTTCCCATATGACTGTTGACCAGTTGATGGCCGATTCGCAAAGGATGTGGGTCATAAGGTTGTAGGTATTCCTAGAATACTGTTGATTCGGTGATTAACACAGAATCGACCGGGTCACGATTTCGAGCAGTAGCTGACCGTGAATAGCAAGCTGTGTTTTTGGACCAAAGTGTTCCACCGGAGCAGGGGTGGCCGACAGGTATTGCGCGGTTTCAAATCCCGCAAGGTCCTGAATAGTCGGAAAGTCAGAGAAACCTTCAGTGGGTAGACCGAATAGTGAGGCAAATTCAACCTCATCGATCCAGAACGTATGGTCTCTGACAGTAGAGACGATATACTTTCCCCTGATGCAGGCGCTTCGAAAGAAGGCCTTGACATCGTCTAGAAGAATAGGACCGGCCTCTTCAAGAAAGGGTTAAAGACCGGTTTCAGCGAGAGAGTGATACATGAGTTTCTGCTCAGTAGTACAGTCCCTCTCGCCCATGCAAGAGTTGAAATCAATGCTTAGGAAGTTTCCCAGAGTTCTGCTCGGCATGATTGAGAGAGACGGGATTCAAGAATATCAGAAGTGATTTGTGCTTTCGGATGTGATAAAATGAGTAGAGGATGGCTCCTTATATAGGATCGGTTTTGGAGGGAAACTCTAAGCATTGATGGTCAGTTTTGTTTTATTAAGGAAAAGAATCTTTATCTTTTCAAGGCGCATGGGGAAGCGGCAGATTGCAAAGCCCGAGGTAGGTGTTAGTTGGGAAGTAACCAGGTTAGTTGGATTTTAAATGTGCGGGTGGTTGGGGGTTATCTCATTAATTGGGATTATCTCATTAAATGCACTTAAACATAACCGAGATTAATTAGATTGAAGCTGAAAATAACAGAGACAATGCCGAAAATGGCATAAAGAACGATGAAGAAAACATGAAATCAAGAAAGACACAAATAAAGCCGAAAGAGACATAGAATAGGCCGAAACGATCAAACTTGAGTTGGATAAGAATACACCCGGTGCATGAAGCAAAACGACCGGGTGTAGGAAGGAGTGTCTCAGGGTGCATAGGAGTCGACATCACCGTTGTGGCGGTTTCTTCTCCTCCAAGCTCTCTCGAACCGCCTATAAAATGGGTCGGTTACTTCTTTAGTCAGCACCTGAGCTTGGTTCAAACCTTCGCCGGGACAGGTTGGGACTCCAAGCTCCACAAGAAGACAGCTTAGTTGGGGGATGAAACCGACTGATCAGATGCCGACCATCCAAATAAGGATGTCAAAAAGCACCCTAGACCAGTTTACCGGTGTGCCGGTGATTATAGCCGCCATCATGTTGAAGTTCGAGACACTGTAGGTATTTGTGACATCCCTTCCAAAGATGCTCTTACCGATCACATCATTTAGAAGCTGATATTCAGCTCTCAGACGCGATTTTTCTCCATGGTCTTCAACTGGTTCGTCAGACCAGGAAAAGGCGATGGAGACCTCGGCCTTTACATCTGCCGGAATGTCTAGATCTGTTATCCAGTGCCTTGGCAGGCTAAGACACCGCGCAAAGTCCCGTTCGGTGAAATCAAAGACAATGCCTCCCACCTTAGATTGAATGTGGGTTTCAAAGTGGGGGGTGCCCCTAAACACTTTTGCGTGGTAGAAGAATTCCAAAACGGATTCCGGATAGATGGTATGTTTGTCGTCTAGGAAACACTGAAGGCCGGTTTCCTCTAGAGATTTGATCATTTTATATATCTCATATTGATCTGTGGTTGAGTAGGATTGAAAATCAACCTGAAGAATGTTGGGAAACTGAGACATTTTTGCCTTAGTGAGAGAATGTTCTTTTGTCTTGTGAGTGTTGTGGTGAATGTTTACTTCACTTAAATACTAGTTTAAGGACTATCCTATTGTCCAGGCATTAAATGAGATGATATGTATTAACTGCAGGATAAGAGATTTTGCATGAAATAGGCAGGTCTGCAGTCTAGGTGTCGGTCATAGGCCTGGACTGTGAAAGATATCAAAAGATCTTCACGTCTTTTTAGGCGCGACCAATTTACTTTGAAAAGGCAATGTTTCAGAACAGATATCTATAAGCATTGATAATTATTCCACTTCTGTTTGAATTTCAAATAATCTAAGATGACCTGCTTCCGAACCGGTCAGTCATTAGTTGTTCATCCCGATGCGGTTATTTAATGCATGCACCAAGTAGCCGGTCGGTTTACTCTATCTGATGAACTGAACAGTTCTTCCATAGGTATCTTGAAAATTCAAAGTTCAACAGCTTAGGAGGAACTACCGGTTTTATCTGTCCGAACCGATTTCCCTTTAAGCATCCTTAGGAAGGATCTGATTAATGTCGGTTAAACCGAGAGTAAGTCTGAATTGAGAAAACTTAGCTTCCTGTAGAGGCTTTGTGAAGATATCGGCTACTTGTTGATCGGTCGATACGTATTCCAGCCGGATATGCTTCAGCGTGACATGTTCCCGGATAAAGTGATGCCTTATGTCGATATGCTTGGTTCTGGAGTGGAGAACCGGATTGTAAGTGATCGCTATGGCACTCGTGTTGTCACAGAAGATCGGGGACTCTTCGGCTATGACACCGAAGTCCTTCAGTTGTTGTTGAATCTAGAGGAGTTGAGAGCAGCAACTTCCGGCCACCAAGTATTCAGCTTCTGCAGTGGATGTGGCCACAGATGTCTGCTTCTTGCTATGCCATGACACCAGTCGGTCACCTAGGAACTGACATGTTCCGCTGGTGCTCTTTCTGTCAATCTTACACCCTGCATAATCTGCATCTGAGTAGCTTGTTAGATTGAAGGACGAGTCCTTTGGGTACCACAGACCGACATCAGGAGTGCCCTTTAGATACTTCAGTATCCTTTTTGCGGCTGTGTAGTGGGATTGTTTGGAATTTGCTTGGAATCTCCCACATACACCAACAGCAAACAAGATGTTCGGTCTACTCGCTGTCAAGTATAGGAGGGAACCGATCATGCCCCGGTATGCAATCTGGTCTACCGATTGGCCTTCATCATCCCTGTCCAATTTAATTGATGAGCTCATTGGAGTAGCCGCCAAGGAGCAGGTGTCCATCCCGAACTTCTTTAGTAGCTCCTTGGTGTACTTAGGTTGATTGATGAATGTTCCTTCTTTGAGTTGTTTAACCTGAAGACCTAGGAAGAAACTTAATTCTCCCATCATACTCATTTCAAACTTGTCAGTCATCATTTTTGAAAACTTATCACATAGCTTAGGATCGGTAGATCCAAAAATGATATCATCTACATAGATTTGAACAAGTAGGATATGTTCGTTCTTTTCAAATTTAAACAATGTTTTATCCACTGAGCCGATGGTGAAATCATGTTGTAATAGAAATGCGGTTAGTGTATCATACCAGGCTCTAGGTGCTTGCTTTAGACCGTACAAAGCTTTATTTAGCCGGTATACATGGTTTGGAAATGCAGCGCTTTTGAAACCGGGTGGTTGTTCAACATACACTTCTTCACGTAGGTCACCGTTCAGAAATGCACTTTTAACATCCATTTGAAAAACCTTAAAGTTTTTGAAAGCTGCAAAAGCTAGAAAAATCCTAATGGCTTCAATCATGGCTACAGGAGCAAATGATTCTTCAAAATCAATGCCTTCTTCCTGTTTGTAGCCTTGTGCCACTAATCTGGCTTTGTTCCTCGTGACCAAACCGTCCTCATTGAGTTTGTTTCTGAATACCCATCTTGTTCCTATGACCGATTGATCTTTCGGTCTGGGAACTAGGTACCAGACTTTACTACTCTCGAACTGGTTTAGCTCTTCTTGCATTCCCAAGATCCAATCCGGATCTGACAATGCTTCATCTATTCTTTTCGGTTCAATCTGGGATATAAAGGCTGAGTTAAAATATCCTTCCAGAAGTTGATTCATAGTTCGAACAGGTTCTGAAGGGTCACCTATAATTTTCTCAAGAGGATGTTTACTGTTTCTTCTGAGATTAAGTTCAGGGATGTCTACCAAATTACCGTTTATTTGATCAAGGCTAGACATGTCGGTAGGCTGAACGAGATTGTCAGACCGACCGACTCCCTCGGATTGGACCGAAGTGTCAGCTTCCTGTTGTGGAACAGCTTGATCCGGCTGGGTTTCAATGTTACCCATTTGGTCATGGACAAACTGCCTGAAGACCGGAGTCTCATCTTCACTATCAGAATGAATATCGTTATTTTCCAATCTGTTGTGTAGATCAAAGCATGAAGTAGTGTTGCTTTCAACCGATTCATCGAAAACAACGTGAATTGTTTCCTCCATGGTTGCAGTTCTATTATTATATACTCTATATGCTTTACTTACTACTGAGTACCCTAGCATGATGCCGGTATCTGTTTTTGCATCAAAAACGGTGAGTTGGGTTTTACCATTTATATGAATATAACATTTACAACCGAAAATCCTGAGGTACTTGAGTTTGGGAACTCTGTTAAAATAAACCTCATACGGCGTTTTGTTGTGAAATTTGTTTATCAAAGACCGGTTTTGTGTATAGCATGCAGTGTTGATAGCCTCAGCCCAAAATTTCTGAGCAATGCCGGAATCGGCTATCATGGACCGTGCGGCTTCCTTGAGAGTCCGGTTTCTTCTCTCGGCCAGGCCATTTTGTTGAGGAGTCCTAGCACTAGACAACTCGTGTCTAATGCCGGATTCATCAAGATATGCAGTTAATGTACTATTGGTAAATTCGGTACCTTTATCACTTCGAATGCTATTAATGCGAGTTGATTTTTCATTTTGCAGGCGCTTAAGAAGTGTGATCGGGTTTGATACGGTTTCACGTTTAGATGGTAGAAATATTACCCATGTATATCTAGAATAATCATCAATAACTACCATGGTGTAGAGCATACCTCCTAGGCTAATGACCTGAATTGGTCCAAATAAATCCATGTGAAGAAGATCTAGGCAACGGTTAGATTGAATGTTTCCTTTACTCTTAAAAGATGACCTAGTTTGTTTACCCATTTGGCATGCTGAACAAACCTTGTCCTGGTTAAATACTATATCAGGAATACCTTCAACTAGCTTTTTACCGCGAATGTAGTTTAAAGTTTTCATGTTTAGATGATTTAGTCTCTTGTGCCACAGCCATGTTTGATCAGTCTTAGCTATCATGCATATAGGATATTCTACTCTAGTTTTCCAGTCTACCTTGTAGATATTACCTATCCTATTTCCGGTTAGTAGTACAATGCCTTGAGAATTCTTAACTAAACATGCATGTTTAAGAAATTCTACCGTGTAGCCGGCATCACACATCTGACTAATGCTAAGCAGGTTAAAACGTAGGTTTTCAACTAAAAGTACATTATCAATAGTTAGGTTACCATGGACAATCTTACCCTTGCCCACAGTTTTACCTTTTGAGTTGTCACCAAAAGTGATTAGAGCACCGGTTACTGTTCTGATATCGGTTAACAAATTGCTGTTTCCGGTCATGTGCCTGGAGCAACCGCTATCCAAGAACCATTCCGAGTTTCCTAGCCGTTTCTTTGGATCCTGCAAAATGTACATATTTACAACTATTTGGTACCCACGTTTACTTGGGTCCACATGCGATTAGTCCCTTAGGTATCCAAACCTTGATGAACCGGACAGTCTTCTTTGCTAGGGTCTTAACTGTCCTTTTGGCACTCGGTCTCGTGTATTTCGGTTTTCCTTCAAATGTCCTAAATGGTGATGATCTTTGGTTCGGTGATCTATGGTTTGACCTACGCGGTTCAGGAAAGGCTTTCTTATGTCTGAGGATTTCGGCTTTTCTTTTCACAGGGTCAAGCCATGATCCGGTTAGACCAACATAGTCGTATTTTAGCTTTTCTTCCCTATAGTATGTGGTCTCCTCTTCTTCAGCGGTCCAGGAGCTCTTAAGAAATTTTATAAAGGGAAGGTTTCCTCTTGTAAGCCTTGCTTTCTCTATGGGTTTTCGGTCTTTAGAGTTATTCTCTGTGTATCCCAGGCCACGCTTACAACGAGGATGCCTGTAGTGTCTATTCAAGTTCTTTACTATATTGATAGATCTCTTATAGGCGGCCATCTTATATTGAAGTCGGGCATTTTCTTCCTCGGTTAGTTCTCTAGTCGGTTCACTAGATTGTTCAGTCTTAGGATCTAACTCGGTTTCTAGAGTATGGGTATCATCAGGTTGTATGGCCTCCGGTTCGATTATGATGTGTACCTCTGGTTCTGTTGGAATAGGTACTATGGAATCTGTTCTGATGTTAAGGTGCTTAGGTAGCATGGTTAGTAGGTTCTTATATTCTTCTACCATGTCGTTCAATGCATTGTATAATTCATCTTTAGTAAATTCTTCACAAGGAGAGTCAAATACCTGTTCCTCATTTGTCATGAGACATGTGAGTTCATCGTCACTATCACTGTGAGCCCATAGACTTCCTCCATCGTCGGCTATCAGTGCTTTCGGTACCTCACTTCCTTCACCAGTTTGTTGATAATTGTTTCGGTCATTTTGATAGTCAGGTTTCTGGGTATCCCTCCTCGGTTTCCTGCATTCCCACTTAAAATGTCCCAAACAGTTACAGTTATAACATCTTACATTGGATTTGTCACCATAGTAGTTGTTCGTCGGTTGGCTTCTTTTCATGAACCTCCCAAACTTCTGTGCAAGCATTGCCATGGCAACCTCGGTGAACTGTTCGGCGGTTCTGATCGGTGCGGATGCAGGAGTCGGTATCGGTGCAGGTGCAGGAGTGGGTGCAACCGGTTCTGTAGATGTGATTAGTGCTCTGGTTGATGTTGATGCCGAGACTTCCTCTTCAGTCCTAGATCTCATCTCGAACTCGTATGCCTTAAGATCTTCGAATACGTCGTATAGTTTCATCTTACGTAGGCTCTTTGATTCCCTCATTACCATTGTCTTTATGTCCCAAGCACTTGGAAGAGATCTCAAAGCCTTCATAACTACCTCTTTGTTCTCATACTTCTTGCCCAGAGTTGCTAGTTCATCTAACACACCGGTGAACCGGTCACTGTATTCCTTCATAGTTTCTCCTGGTTTCATTTTGATGCTTTCAAACTTCTGTGTGGCCATCATTATTTTGTTCTCCCTTGTTCTTTCATTTCCTTCGAAGATCTGGATAACCGCGTTCCATGTCTCCTTCGCGGTTTTGCAGTCTCTGATCTTGCAGTATGTGTTTCTGTCTACACTGTTGGAGATCCGGTTTCTAGCATGGTTGTCCAGATTGTTTCTTCTCCTATCTTCAGCCGTCCATTCCTTTCTGTCTTTATCAATGAATATCGGTCCTTCGGTCAGAATGGACTCCATTTCATCATCCAAGGTGACTAAGTGCAGGTGCATGCGTGCCTTCCAGTTGGCAAAGTCATCACCTTCTAGCATTGGAGGCCTATCTTGATACATGCTTGCTTGAGTATTGAAACTAACTGCTCTGATACCAATTGTTAGGATCTAGATCGCCTCTGGGGAACCGGGGGTTGGACCGGTTAGCGGTTCACACTCGAAGGGTGGTGGTTAATCTGGTTAGAGATTAACACCGGGGTTTCAATACTACACAACCTGTCACAAACCCTTGAACTAGGTTCAAGCGCGGAAGAGGTTTGCTTTCAGATTGAAGCGGCACGCTTGTATGATAGGCAGAATCGATATTGTATAATGGAGGTTTGATGTTTGATGGGTCGGCTTCGGTAACCTGGAAGTTCGGCTTGGATAGGATTAAGTCGGTTATAGTGGTATAAATCGGTCAAGTAATGAAACCGGCAGACAGTAAATAACAAGACATATTTTATGGATGTTCGGAGATGAAACTCCTACGTCACCCCTTCCTCTCGAAACCGCGAGAAGGATATTCACTAAGGAATACAAGTACAAACCGATCGAGACTTATTTCCTGCTCGATAACCCTCTTACAATTTACACCGAAATTGTAAAACACACTTTAACTTTTAACACTTGTAGTAAATGCTCTTAGCGCTCGTTAACTCAAATTTATGTCTCTCGATGTCCCAATATCACGCTGATGTCCCGCATTTACTCTTCTGCAACTGCCTCATTTTATAGGCGAAATATGCCAACGGTCATATTTCACTTCCTTGAATCTGATTGGCTGAGCAGAGGTGCAGTGATTCAGTGTTTCAGAGGTTCAGACCTGCGGTCGCTTCCTCAGACCTGATGGTCAACTTCAGACCTGGTGTTCTGTCTCAGACCTGTCGGTCTGTTTCTTCCGGTGAGTAAGACAAACCTGTCGGGTTTGTCTTTTACTTGATGTAGGCACTGTCTGTTGGACAGTTGTCTGTACTTGGAAGATTTCCCTTCTGTCTTATCCCGAAGTAGAAAGATCCGGTAGTACTGTTTTCTGCAGCCTACAGTCTTTCCTCAGACTTGCATGAATGTGGAAGTGTTCAGTCTGTTCCTTTGATATCGTTCTCAACAGATACCCGAATTATCTTCTTGTACTGGTCGGTCATTTGACTTAGCCGAAAGGCTTTTGGTATGAGTGATGTAACCGGACTTCTTCCGGTTATATCTCTGCCTTTTGGATGATCGGCTATTTGATGATTCCGGTTTTAAGCTTTGGCCGATCCTTTCTTTGTGCGGTCACGTTCCAAGTATTCTTGATCGGTTTGGTAGCTTGACCGGTTAGTTTTCTTTAGCCGGTTCCGGTTCGGTTCCTTGTTCCTGCATGGAAAGTTTATTTAAGTTAGGTTTATTTGAACCGGTCTTATTTTATCTAACAATACCATTTTATTAATTTTAATTTTATAAATATTATTTATTCTAAAACCCTAGTATATATATATTCTCCAGTCGACGTTACTTCGGTCGCCGCCGCCGCCTCCATCTCTTCTCTTCTCCAGTCGACGTTACTTCGGTCGTCGCCGCCTCCTCCATGTAGTTCTCTTCTCCGCTCGTCGTCTTCTCCACTCGACATTACTCCAGTGATTTCTCCGGTGAGTCCTTTTATTCTCCGGCCATGTATTTCTTGACCAGTTGTAACCCATATCTAATATGACTATTAAATATTGTATATCATTTAGAATATAGATATATTTTTTTAACATTTTAAGCTCTAATTACATATTTGTTATGAAAAGGGGAGAAAACTATGATCGAGATAAATGATGATGAATGTGATGGTGCCTTGCGAATTGAGAATGTGAATGTTGATGGGGAGAAAGATAAGAAAGAAGGTAAAGATGATGAAATTGAGGAAGAAGGTAAAAATGTAGAAGATGGTAAAGATGATGAAGTTGAGGAAGATAAAGGACATTTTTGAAAGGAAAAAGAGAAAGAAAGATTCTAAAGCTCATACCGAATTCATTGAAGTGATCGGAAATGATAGAAATTTTAAATACCAATGTATATATTGCAAAAGTTTTCTTTTTAGGTCAACTACCGGTACAACAAGTCATCTTTGAAATCACTTGAAGAGGTGCGTACAAAAGAAAATGCACACTGAAAAGCAAAAGACATTGCAATTTCAGCCTATCAAGTCCAAGTTTTAGATGAATCTTTTGTCAGATGGTAAATATGATCATTGTATTGGGAGTTGAATATTTTAATCGTAATTTGAACATTATTATTTAATTTTTATTAGGTAATTTTATTGAATATTGTTATATATTATGTAAAAATATTAATTTTCAAATTTTTGAATAAATTGTATAAAATATGTTTTAAAAAAATCGAATCGAATACTCGAATCGAATAATACGAATATCAATTTCAAATCGAATACGAATCACATTAATTATTCGAAAAAATTTCGAATACGAATACGAATATTCGAATAGTTTCACGAATACGAATCGAATACAGTAATATTCGCTTCGATTCGATTCGTTTACAACCATATCTAAAAGTAACTAACTCTATCTTAATAAACCCTAAAATGTCATTTCTATTTTTATACCTCATATTAAATATATACACAAATTATAACTTTTATAAAACGCCTTGTTTGGGAGAGCCCATCTCCAGAATTAGAGCATCCCTATCGATAACCAATTTTTTGATCATGATCATAGTCGATGATTATAGTCGATCATGAAAAGAGCTTTATGACCAAGATTTTGGTCATGTTATTATCCATGACCAAAAAAATCTTGATAATGAATTAAAAAATATTATTTTATTTTTAAATTTAAAAAATAATAAATAATTTTTAAATATAATAATGATATTTAATTTCTAATTTTTATGCATAATAATGTTTTTTAATTTTTAAAAATAATAATTGAATTATTGTTGTAGTTATCCATAATAATTTAGTATTAATTATGGATAATTGTAAATAAAGAAGAGTAATTAGTAAGAAATGGAAAAAATTGTGATTTTTTTTGTGCTCCGAAATATAGCAAGAGTGGTCTCTATTTATAGATCTCGAAAAATTATGAATTTTGGTATATTTTATTTATTTTTAAAAATTATAAATAATGTTAAAATCGGGTTTTATTTAAATATAAGAGAAAAAAAATCTGGGCAACTAATTAGAGGCTAACAAATTGAGCATTTTATTTGATGGGTTTGGTTGTGATTTTTGTCAAAATTTGATAAAAAGCAAGACGCAATAAACTGAGTGTGATTTTGATAATTGAATGATCAACCAATTGGTCATGATAAACCCACACAATCAACGACAACCAGCATCATGACCCATTTTTGGGTCATGGATTCCCATGCTCTTAGAGATGGTTTTAGCAAAAAAAAATAATTTACTTAAAACTGTATTTATTTTATGAAAAAAAAATAACTATATTTATTTTACAATATATTATTGGAAAGTTGATTAAGATTAAATAATGTTGGGGAATATATATTTTAATTATATATAGATAAACAAATTTAATAACATTTGTTCGTTTAACTCTACTCCCGCGTGTTTTTAAACAGGGTCATTTATACTTCAAATATATATATATATAATTAATGCTTAATTTAAAGTGTTCAGATTGTCGGGTCGAGAGTTATGATTAATTTAAATATAGATGTGAGAGTAAATTGATACTTGAGTCGGATTATTAGTTGATCCGCGTACTAATAAAAAAAACTATTAATAACAACGAAAAATAGTAACAGTCTTTTAAGCGGTTGGTATTAAGGGGATAATACCAACAGTTTAAAACATTGTTGATATAAAGGAGTTAATATTAACCGGTTTTAAACGGTTGTCATTGACCCATAATATATTAATGGATTTTAAAACGGTTGATATTGACCCCTCTATATCCAATGATTTTTAAAACCGTTGATATAGAGGGAGTCAATATCAACGGTTTTTTAAAACCATTGATATAGAGTGGATCAATATCAACGATTTTTAAAATCGTTGATATAAATGGAGTCATTATCAATGATTTTTAAAAAGGTTGATATAGAGGGAGTCAATATCAACGATTTTTAAAATCGTTGATATATAGAGAGTCAATATGAACTATCTTTAAAATAGTTATATTAATTAATTCAACAAATTTAGTTAATAATTTATATTATAAATGTTCGTTAATTAATAATTTATATATTAGGTTATATATACATCATTAATTAGTTTAATATATATATATATAAACGATAATTAATATATTTTAAATTGATAAACTTTATATAACTTAGATATTTTATTTTAATTAACTTATTAATTAACTCTAATTAAAATAACTGAAGTCAAAACAAAATATATTCTTATTTGTTGCGGAATTCAACAAGTACGTGTTTTCTCTATCTCCTCTTGGAATACCCTCATTCAGGCGGTGGAAAAAAAGATGGCGTCACCGTAAAAATCAAAGTCCAAAGAAGAAATAAGAGACTATTTATTTTGGGATTTTAAGAAGTAAAATCGAAACGAGAGAGCAATTAGAAGAGGATAGTGTTAGAATGAAAGTTCGCGGTTAGGTCGGAGCAGATCGGTTAAGGCGATTTCGCTCACGATAACTCTAGATTTAAAATCTAATTTATATAATTCTTCTCTAATCGGTAGACTCCATCGATAAAGGCTTGAGTTAATCTTTTGAAACAGAATCTTCAGTTTCGGGCAAAATTAATTCAACCATACTCTTTGTTCTAGAAATGACAACACATAAACTTCAAAATCATGTTTTAGGTTGCTGAAGTCGTTTCATTAGAAGGTTAAAGACATACTCCCATTCAATTTTGCTGCAAGAGTATAGGTACTCACTTATCTATCTATAGTTGAATAATCTTTGCATCTGTTTTGATTTATAACTCTATTTGATCTACGATATCACCCCTAACGATGTCGCGAACTTTTCAAATTCATCCACTACCAAACAAAGGTGATTAATTTATGAAAGATGAAATATTCAACATTGGCTAATTCTTCTACCATGATTACTAGCTAGACTTATTTTTTTTTACATTAATCTTTTGGTTTGAAATATAGAAACGATTTCTTGGTTCATTTTTGTTTAGTCAGTAAACCTTAAGTTCAAAAAACACACTGTAAAAAATCAAAATCCAAAGAAGAAATAAGAGACTATTTATTTTTGGATTTCCAGAAATAAAATTGAAAAGAGTTAGAGAGCATCTATAAGAGAATAGTGTTAGAATGAAAGTTCGCAGTTAGGTCGGAGCAAAGCGGTTAAGGCAATTTTCCTCACGGTAACTCTAGATTTATAATCTAATTTATATAGTTCTTCTCTAATTGATAGACTCCATCGATAAAGGCTTGAGTCAATTTCTAGAAAAATAATCTTCAGTTCCGGACAAAATTAATTCAACCCTACTCATTTTTCTAGAAAAGACAACACATAAACTTCAAAATCATGTTTTAGGTTGCTGAAGTAGTAGGTTGCTGAAGTAGTTTCATTAGAAGGTTAAAGACATACTCTCATTCAATTTTGCTGCAAGCGTATAAATACTCACTTATCTATCTATAATTGAATAGTCTTTGCATCTGTTTTGATTTATGGCTCTATTTGATCTAAGATATCGTCTCATAACGATGTTGCGAACTTTTCAGATTCATCCACTACCAAACAAAAGTGATTAATTTATGAAAGATGAAATATTTAACATTAGCTAATTCTTCTACCATGATTGCTAGCTAGACTTAATTTTTTTTACTTTAATCTCTTGGTTTGAAATTTAGAAACAATTTCTTGGTTCATTATTGTTTAGTCAGTAAACCATAAGTTCAAATAACACGCCGTAAATAATCAAAGTCCAAAGAAGAAATAAGATAGTATTTATTTTTGGATTTCGGGAAGTAAAATCGAAGAGCGCAGCTAAAAGAGGATAATGTTAGAATGAAAGTTCGCGGTTAGGTCAGAACAGAGCGGTTAAGGAGATTTCACTCACGGTAATTTTAAATTTAGAATCTAATTTATATAATTCTTTTCTAATCGGTAGACTCCATCGATAAACGTTTGAGTCAATTTCTAGAAAAAGAATCTTCAGTTCTGGGCAAAATTAATTCGACCCTACTCTTTGTTCTAGAAATGACAACACATAAACATCAAAATCCTGTTTTAGGTTGCTGAAGTGTTTTATTAGAAAGTTGAATACATACTCCCATTCAATTTTGTTGCAAACGTATATGTACTCACTTATCTATTTATAGTTGAATAGTCTTTGCATATGTTTTAATTTATGGCTCTATTTGATCTACGATATCGCCTCCTGACGATGTCGTGACCTTTTTAGATTCATCTACTACCAAACAAAGTTGATTAATTTATGAAAGATGAAATATTCAACATTGACTAATTTTTCGACCATGATAGCTAGCTAGACTTAAATTTTTTAACTGTAATGCTTTGGTTTGAAATGTAGAAACGATTTATTGGTTCATTCTTGTTTAGTTAGTAAACCTTAAGTTCAAATAAATATGTTGTGAAGATTCAAAGTCCAAAGAAGAAATAAGAGAATATTTATTTTGGATTTCGGGAAGTAAAATCGAAAAGAGAGAGAGAAAGCAACTAGAAGAGGATAGTGTTAGAATAAAAGTTCGCGGTTAGGTCAAAGCAAAATGGTTAAGGCGATTTCACTAACGGTAACTCTAGATTTAGAATCTAATTTATATAATTCTTCTCTAATCGGTAGACTCCATCGATAAAGGCTTGAGTCAGTTTCAGGCAAAATTAATTCGACCATAATCTTTGTTCTAGAAATGACAACACATAAACTTCAAATTCCTGTTTTAGGTTGCTGAAATTGTTTCATTAGAAGGTTGAAGACATACTCCCATTCAATATTGTTGCAAACATATATGTACTCACTTATTTATCTTTAGTTGAATAGTCTTTGCATCTGTTTTGATTTATGGCTCTATTTGATCTACGATATCGCCTCCTGACGATGTCGTAACCTTTTTAAATTCATCCATTACCAAAGAAAGGTGATTAATTTATTCAACATTGGCTAATTCTTCTACCATGATTGCTAGTTAGACTTAATTTTTTTTATTGTAATCTTTTGTTTTGAAATGTATAAACGATTTCATGGTTCATTCTTGTTTAATTAGTAAACCTTAAGTTCAAAGAAACACACCGTGAAGAATCAAAGTCTAAAGAATAAATAAGAGACTATTTATTTTTGAATTTCGGGAAGTAAAATCGAAGAGAGAGAGCAACTAGAAAAGGATAGTGTTAGAATGAAAGTTCACGGTTAGGTCGGAGCAAAGCGGTTAAGGCGATTTCATTCACGGTAACTCTAGATTTATAATCTAATTTATATAATTTTTCTCTAATTGGTAGACTCCATCGATAAAGGCTTGAGTCAATTTCTGGAAATAGAATCTTCAGTTTCGGGTAAAATTAATTCAACCCTACTATTTGTTCTAGAAATGATAACACACTTCAAAATCATGTTTTAGGTTATTGAAGTCGTTTCATTAGAAAGTTAAAAACATACTCTCATTCAATTTTTCTGCAAACGTATAGCTATTCACTTATCTATCTATAGTCGAATAGTCTTTGCATCTGTTTTATTTATGGTTCTATTTGATTTACGATATCGCCTCCTAACGATGTCGCAAACTTTTCAGATTAATCCACTACCAAAAAGGTGATTAATTTATGAAAGATGAATATTCAACATTGACTAATTCTTCTACCATGATTGCTAGCAATACTTAATTTTTTTTACTTTAATCTCTTGGTTTGAAATGTAGAAACAATTTCTTGGTTCATTCTTGTTTAGTCAGTAAACCTAAAGTTCAAAAAACACGGCGTTAAAAATCAAAATCCAAAGAAGAAATAAGAGACTATTTATATTTGAATTTCCGGAAGTAAAATCGAAAAGAGTTAGAAAGCATCTAGAAGAGGATAGTGTTAGAATGAAAGTTCACGGTTAGGTCGGAGCAGAGCGGTTAATACGATTTCACTCAAGGTAACTCTAGATTTTAATCTAATTTATATAATTCTTCTCTAATCGGTAGACTCCATCGAAAAAGACTTGAGTCAATTTCTAGAAACAGAATTTTCAGTTCCGGACAAAATTAATTCAACCCTACTCTTTGTTCTAAAAATGACAACTCATAAACTTCAAATCCTGTTTTAGGTTGCTGAAATTGTTTCATTAGAAGGTTGAAGACATACTCTCATTCAATTTTGCTGCAAACATATATCTACTCACTTATTTATCTTTAGTTGAATAGTCTTTGCATCAGTTTTGATTTATGGCTCTATTATATCTACGATATTGCCTTTTGACGATGTCGCGTCCTTTTCAAATTCATATATTAACAAATAAAAGTGATTAATTTATGAAAGAGGAAATATTCAGCATTGGCTAATTCTTCTACCATGATTGCTAGTTAGACTTAATTTTTTTATTGTAATCTTTTGGTTTGAAATACGATTTCATGGTTCATTCATGTTTAATTAGTAAACCTTAAGTTCAATGAAACAAACCGTGGAAGAATCAAAGTCAAAAGAAGAAATAAGAGACTATTTATTTTTGGATTTCTGGAAGTAAAATCGAAGAGAATTAGTGAGAGAGAATCTAGAAGAGGATAGCGTTAGAATGAAAGTTTGCGGTTAGGTCGGAGTAGAGCGGTTAAGGCGATTTCACTCACGGTAATTCAAGATTTAGAATTTAATTTATATAATTCTTCTTTAATCGGTAGATTCCATCGATAAATGCTTGAGTCAATTTCTGGAAACAAAATTTTTAGTTCCGGGTAAAATAAATTCGACCCTACTCTTTGTTCTAGAAATGAAAACATATACACTTCAAAATCATGTTTTAGGTTGCTGAAGTCGTTTCATTAGAAGGTTAAAGACATACTCCCATTCAATTTTGGTACAAGCGTATAAGTACTCACTTATCTATCTATAGTTGAATAGTCTTTGCATCTGTTTTGATTTATGACTCTATTTGAACTACGATATCGCCTCTTAAAGATGTTGCAATCTTTTCAGATTCATCCACACCAAACAAAGGTGATTAATTTATGAAATAGGAAATATTCAACATTGACTAATTTTTCTAACATGATTGCTAGCTAGACTTAATTTTTTTGCTGTAATTTCTTGGTTTGAAATGAAAAACGATTTCTTGGTTATTCTTGTTTAGTTAGTAAATCTTAAATTCAAATAAACACGTCGAGAAGAATCAAAGTACAAAGAAGAAATGAGACACTATTTATTTTTGGAATCCGGGAAGCAAAATCGAAAAGAGATAGAGAGAGCAAATAGAAGAGGATAATCGAAAATAGAGAGAGAGAGCAACTAGAAGAGGATATTGTTAGAATGAAAGTTCACGGTTAGATCGGAGTAGAACGGTTAAGGCGATTTCATTCACGGTAACTCTAGATTTAAATCTAATTTATATAAATTTCTTTAATCGGTAGACTCTATAAATAAAGGCTTGAGTCAATTTCTGGAAACAAAATCTTTAGTTCCAAAAAAATTAATTCGACTCTACTCTTTGTTCTATAAATGACAACAAATAAACTTCAAAATCCTGTTTTAGGTTGCTGAAGTCGTTTCATTAGAAGGTTGAAGACATACTCCCATTTAATTTTGCTGCAAACGTATAAGTACTCACTTAACTGTCTATAGTTGAATAGTCTTTGCATCTGTTTTGATTTATGGCTCTATTTTATCTACGATTTCGCCTCTTGACTATATCGCGACCTTTTCAGATTCATCCACTACCCAACAAAGGTGATTAATTTATGAAAGAGGAAATATTCAACATTGGCTAATTTTTATACAATGATTGCTAGCTAGACTTAATTTTTTTTACTGTAATCTCTTGGTTTAAAATGTATAAATGATTTCTTGGTTCATTCTTGTTTAATTAGTAAACCTTAAGTTCAAAGAAAAAAACGCTATGAAGAATCAAAGTCCAAAGAAGAAATAAGACACTATTTATTTTTGGATTTCGGGAAGTAAAATCAAAGAGAGAGAGAGAGAGCAGCTAGAAGAGGATAGTGTTAGAATGAAAGTTCGCGGTTAAGTCGGAGCAGAGCGGTTAAGGCAATTTCACTCATGGTAAATCTAGATTAAGAATCTAATTTGTATAATTTTTCTTTAATCGGTAGACTCCATCGATAAAGGCTTGAGTCAATTTTAGAAACAAAATCTTCAGTTCCGGGCAAAATTAATTTGACCCTACTATTTGTTCTATAAATTACAACACATAAACTTCAATAATGTTTTAGGTTGTTGAAGTCGTTTTATTAGAAGGTTGAAGACATACTCCCATTCAATTTTTGTTGCAAGCGTATAAGTACTCATTTATCTATCTATAGTTGAATAGTGTTTGCATCTGTTTCGATTTATGGCTCTATTTGATCTACGATATCTCCTCCTAACGATGTCGCGACCTTTTTAGATTCATCCACTACCAAACAAATGTGATTAATTTATTAAAGATGAAATATTCAGCATTGGCTAATTCTTCTACCATTTTTGCTAATTAGACTTAATTTTTTTTACTATGATCTCTTAGTTTGAAATGTAGAAACAATATCTTGGTTCATTATTGTTTAGTAAACCTTAAGTTCAAATGAACACGCAGTCCAAAAAATAAATAAGAGACTATTTATTTTTTGATTTCGAGAAGTAAAATCGAAAGAGAGAGAGAGGAGCTATTAGAGGATAATGTTAGAATGAAAGTTCGCGGTTAAGTTGGAGCAGAGCGGTTAAAATTTTATTTATCGGGATATTTCAATATAAGTTTTTCATTTCAAACTAATATTCAATAGTGAATTATATGAAGGTTTTAAAAAATACCACCAATAATTAAATGAATATTTAAGTGAAAAAAATGATCAAACCAAATTAGTACGTTTTAATTATGTAATTTTGGGGAGATATAGCTTGAGATGGAAATGCATTAATTTAATCCTAGAGAGGAATCGAAAGAATGAAGAAAATAGAAAACTCTGTTAGATATGAGATATTTCGTTTGAGAAAGTCACAAGTAGAATTAAATTAAAAACGCTATAGGCGCTAATTGATTGTTGTTGTTGTCTATAATTAAATTATTGTTTCATTGTCAAATCTAGAAATTGTCTAGATCTGATCTTAAACTTTTGTATTTTTTCTCTCTTTCGGTTTTTTTTATAAAATGACACTAAGTTGTTTTCCCAAAAAAAATTATGTATTTTTGTTTATCCATTTTAATTGTTGTAATGCCAAAAATTGACCATTTTCGATAAAATATTTTCGTTACTCGATAGTCGCGCACCATAATTCATATTTTTTTTGAATTTCGAGTGAGACAAGAAACCAAAATGATAGACTTGACTATAATAAATTTAAAAATATTAATTTATACTAACTTTGACTTTTTATAGTTGCCACCTAATTTACTACCAAAGAAATTAAGGAAAAAAAATACTTTGTGTGTTCAAACATATTTTAAAAAGTATATTCATGGTTCGTTGTTTGGTTACACGTGAGAAAGGCTTTCGCGTTATGTTTCACGTGTCTTTCACATTACAGTCTCTACTTTAAATTTTTGGTTATTTAAAAGAATATTATTTTACACCTTATTTATTTATTCAATTTTAGAGTATGCATCTAAAAATAATTCAAGTCTAAACATGTATCTAATTTGTATCCTTCTGTTCCTAAGGTATGTGTCTATGTTATTGTTCTAAATTTAAAAAGTCATTAAATAAAATAAAATGTTAATATTTGTGAGCGAGAAATGATGCTTAAAAAAATGATATTTATAAACATATATAAAAGGTTAGTTTACAAATAAATTAAATCCAAACAAGAATTAAGTAAAATATATTTTTTCTTAAAATATAATCATCTTATTATTTATCCTTTTATTTTATTAACTTTATATATATATATATATATATATATATATATATATATATATATATATATATATATATATATATATATATATATATATATATATATATATATATATATATATATATATATATATATATATATATATATATATATATATATATATTTATATTTAATTGTGAATAATATCATACTTAATCATATACTTTATAATATGTACTTTTATCTATTTTATATATCAATATATTTGATAATCATATTCATATACTTTATATTATATATTTTATAAATTAAAAAATGCATATACACATTACCAAGTTCCTTACTGCTGATAGGCAATGGCAAAACAAAACGTATGAATAAACAATTATTTATTTATCATTCATTCATATGTGTTATGCGGTTTAATATATATTTATTAATTTTGGTTGTGAGAATCCATTCTTATGTGTTAATTATGCGGTTTAATTTGTATTTATTTATTTTGGTTGTTCTCGGAAGTGTTTTAAAAATAGTATTTAAAATGTTATTTTTTTAATAAAAAGACCTCCTTGTATATAGTGGTACAGAATGTGGAAACAGCAAGAAGTCAAAACAAGTCCTCCAGCTTTTCTACTTCTTTTAGTTTAACCACGAACTTTAATTTTAATTAATTTTTTTTAAGTCGTTAGATTTGTACGTTGGGCCTTGTTGTTTAGCTTTTGTTTGGGCTGGACTTTTTTTTCTTTATGCAAAACAAACATTAAGTAATTAATTATAATAGATAAAATTCATTTAATTTGTTTTTTTATTTAAATTAGTCTAAAATTAAATTTAATATTATGGTGTAAAATATAGATATCTAAATAATTGTGAAACCATTAATAATAATAATAATAAAATAATTAAAAAACGAAAGTGTATAAAAAAGAGAGGAACTTATTAAATGAAAAAAATATAAAAATAACAAAGCTGCTTTTGTTGGGCTATTTTAAAAAGAGAGATAATTTTAAAATTAAGATTACAAGTGTATTAATATATTTTAAATTTACATATATAATCTATGATTTAATTCAATAGCATAAACAAATAACAAGCTGCTTTTGTTGGGCTATTTTGAAGACTCTTGGATAGCTTGAATAAGGGCCTCAGTTCATTATATTTGCATTGTTTTTAGAATTACAAAAATATAAAAATAACAAAGACCAAATTTTAAATTAAAAAAAAAAAAACAGATTTTTAGCATGAGTTTGTTTAGAATTTGGGAATTAGAGCTTTTGATCTTGATTTTTTTGGAATTTTGTTTAAAATGACTGTTAGATAAATAATAGATTATTTGAGTTTTTAAATTTGTTTAATTATTAAAATATGATTTAGTATTTAAAATTTAAATCAATAAAAAAATAAAAGTAAAAGTAAATTAGTATTTTTTTTTGTTGATAGAAGGAGTAATTTGATAGTTAAAATGATATATTAATATTATATTTTATTAAAATTTAAGTTGTTTTTTTTTTTTTAAACACCGACGTGAACTCTTAAAACTAGTGATAAAAAATAGACGGATGGAGTTGGCAAAGGTGATAATATCATTATCAAATTTTATATTTTAATAATTCTAATAATATTCATATATATATATATATAGAAATGATACAAACAATTACTGGGAGAGTGATTCTCCCAGCAATAAAAAAAAAATTAAAAAAATCTAAAAACCCAAAAGCCTAGAAGCCCGCTGTTAGGATCTAGGTCGCCGCTGGTGGACCGGGGGTTGGACCGGTTAGCGGTTCTCACTCGTAGGGTGGTGATTAATCCGGTTAGAGATTAACACCGGGGTTTCAATACTACACAACCTGTCACAAACCCTTTAACTAGGTTCAAGCGCGGAAGAGGTTTGCTTTCAGGTTGAAGCGGTACACTTGTATGATAGGCACGGTCGGTTTCGGATGATGAAGATTTGGAGATGGTGGGTCGGTTTTGGCAATCTGGATGTTCGGTATGGTTAGTATAGATTCGGTTTGGAGCGGTATGGTTAAGTTAGTCGGTTATGTAATGAAGCCAACAGAAAGTAAATAACACAAGGTTTTATGGATGTTCGGAGATAAAACTCCTACGTCACCCCTTCCTCTCGAAACCGCGAGAAGGATATTCACTAAGAATACAAGTACAATCCGATCGAGACTTATTTCCTGCTCGATGATACTCTTACAATTCACACCGAAATTGTAACACACACTTAGAATTTAGCACTTAGGCTTTCTTGGAATAACACAGTTTTATCACTTGTAGTAAATGCTCTCAACGCTTCACTTGATGTCTCTTAATGTCCCAATGTTTGTCCCAATGTTTGTCCCGCATTTACTCTTCTGCAACTGCCTCCTTTTATAGGTGAAATATGCCAACGGTCATATTTCACTGCCTTGAATCCGATTGGCTGATCAGAGGTGCAGTGATTCAGTGTCTCAGACCTGCCGGTCGTCTCCTCAGACCTGACGGTCAATCTCAGACCTGGTATCCTGTTTCAGACCTGCCGGTCTGTAAGGCAAACCTGCTGGGTTTGTCTTTTACTCAATGTAGGCACTGTCTGTTTGGACAGTTGTCTGTACTTTGAAGATTTCCTTTCTGGCTTATCCCGAAGTAGAAGGATTCGGTAGTACGGTTTTTCTGCAGCCTACAGTCTTTCCTCAGACTTGTATGGATATGGAAGTATTCAGTCTGTTCCTTTGGTATCATTCTCAATAGATACCCGAAATGTCTTCTTGTACTAGTCGGCCACTTGACTTGGCCGAATATTTTTGGTAGTGAAGTAATCGGACTTCTTCCGGTTATTCTTGTCTTGTGGATAATCGGCTGTTTGATGGATCTGGTTTTAAGCTTTGGCCGATCCTTTGTGCGGTCACGTTCAGAATGCTTTTGATCGGTATGGTGACTTGACCGATTCGGTTTCTTCAGTTGGTTTTCTTTTGTTCATCCGGTCCGGTTCCTTGTTCCTGCGTGGGAAGTTTCCGGTCCGGTTCCTTGTTCCTGCGTGGGAAGTTTGTTTAAGTTAGGTTTATTCGAACCGGTCTTGAATTTATCTAACAATTTCTTCCTTTTTGATTATTTTATTTAAAATTATCAAAATCATGTAAGTTTGCAACCGTAGGCCGGTTGTTTTGTTTGGCCGGTTTTTGAAAAAGGACTTAGAGAATTTTTCGAAAAATTTGAGGGAGAAGTTTTGGAAGAGTCTTTATCTTTTATCTAACAATTTCTCCCTTTTTGATTATTTTATTTAAAATTATCAAAACTAAGTAGAAATGCAAAATAAGGCCGGATTAAAAATAACTTTATATATATATTTATAGGTGACCGGTAAAGACAAAGCATATATAAATACTAAGGCAAATAGGAAAAAGAAGGATAGTCCCTATTCAGAGTCTGTGAATTCATAGGCACTCTTCTTTTTCTTCGGTTGCGGTTGCGGTTGCCTGGTCTGTTGGGAGGTTCGTTGTCTTTTAGATCGGGACCGCAGCTGTTCTTCGACTTCGTCCTCGACTTGGTCGTCTTGCTGCGAAGTACCCGTAGAGACCGGTTCGGAGATTTCATTGAGCATCTCGGCTATCCGAACTTTCTTAGGAGCCGGCCTCTTTCTTTTTGTCGATGCTGAAGCGGAGGCGGCCGCCTTCTTCTTCTTCTCGTTTGCCTTTGCAAATTCGGCCAGGTTCCGTTTTTGCTCTTCCAATCGTGCGGCATCCTCCGCAGCCTGACTGGCCACTTTTTCAGCATACCCTGGATATAAGATCTCGGCTCTTCTTATTCTTTCGGCTTCCAAATCTGCTTCGGTCAGTTGAGACGAACGCGACGCCCCTTTATCTTTGCTAGCTTCGGCGTCCAGCGCATCCTGGACCCTTTTAGCCACTAGAGCATCAGCCTCTATAGCCGCGGCGTCCGCATTCTCCTTAGCTTTCAGAATTTCTGCCATCTGTGCGGTAAGTGCCTTTACTTCGGCCACGAGATCTTCGTTTTTCTTTTCCAGTACCGAGACCCGGTCGATTGTCGCGTCCACCCGTTCGAAATCCTTCTTTAAGTTTGAGGTCGTATCCTCCAGAGCTGCGGTTCGCTGAACACAATTTTCGCGCTCACCGGCCTCTTCCCACAGCCCGGTGCTAAGTTCTGCTAGGCGTGCTTGATGTTGATCCAGAAGCTGTTTTGTCACATCGGTGAACTGCAGGGCCGAATCAAATATGTTATTGCATCTATCCTTGAGCGGTTGAAACTTGGACACTTCGTGTACTTGTACGCGGTCATCAATCCGCTCTGAAATGGATGTTTCAAGCTGCTGAAGTCGGTCCTCAACCCGCTCCGAAACTGCTGCTTCAAACTTTTGAAGTCGGTCATCAATCCATTCTTTAGGAGCCCATTCTTTAGTAGGATCCGAGGCGGTGACTTCCGGTGTTGAGGGAGGCGCGTGCTCGGTGGGGTCAGGATCGGCTCTTTCATCGAAATTTAACGGTACATCCTCTCCATTTGGAGGTTCTAATTGTGCTGCATCCTCTAAGTTCGGCACCTCAACTTCCAGGTTTGGAACCGCATCTTCTAAGTTTGGAACCTCAACTCCCAAAGTCGGTATCGGTTCCTCATCTTCCAATATTGGTTCCTCAACTTCCCTTGAAGGTGTTTGACAGTTGACTGGAAATTCTTCGATTACCGGAGCAGTATAGACCGGTACTTGCTTTTGATTGCATATTGCTTCCATCCGCTCTATTTCTTGACGTATTTCCATTTTGCCTTTTTCAAGCTTTGTTAATACTCGCGGCGCTACGGTACACACCGATCCCCCCTCGGCATACTCTTCCTTAATTTTCCTGATGCGCCTTCTTAGTTTCCGAAGATGGCTTCTCGGTATCAGGAGACAAGTTCGGCATTGTACCTCCTGAATTGTGTTGGATTTTGTGAGGCGTAAGATCATGTCCTCTACCTCCTCCAATCTGTCGATGCAATCCTGTTGCGGGAAAGCCGGTAGGATGTCTTTATATTTTGTGTTGAAGCGGTGCTCATGCCACTCCAAATATAGGTCTATAACGTCCTCGTCTCGCTTGTTTATGCCCTGAAAGATGTTCTGGGCTAATCGCCATTTCATCTTCCATTTTCCATTTTCATCTTCCCAAACATTTTAGGTTTTCTCTCTCTCTCAAGTTCATCTGCAATTCTAGCGATTTACAAACGCAATTGATTAACTCAACCATCTTCAACATCTTCCAAGACATTCACATATTTCTCTCTCTTTCTCAAATCCATCTTTTCGAATCCTAGCAATTTCCATCGTCTGCTCGCGTTCTTCAGAGAAAACCCTAACATTAATCATTAAAGAAAATCCATCGTCTGCTCGCGTTCTTCGTTCAACACAAAATGGTAACTTCTTCATCATTTTTTACTTTAGTACATTCGGTTATGTAATCTAACTTGCGACATTTTTGTAATGTTTAGGAATCAAATAAACAAGTGGTTATATATGATGCTTCTAAGAAGAACGAAGCAAAAAAGACGAATACAATGATTGAGATGAAAACAGTGAAGAAGAAGAACGAAGTGAAGAAGAAGAATAAACAGAATGAGGAAGAAGAACGAAGGTAACAAACGAACAACAGTTAACTGCATTGTCTAGTTGATTTTGTTAACTACATTATGTTTTATTTATGCAATTTCATGTTTATGAACTGTAATGAACTATAATAAACTCCAATGTCATGCTACATGAGCTACAATGTCATGTCTCATGAATTGCAATGTAATGTTATATGAATTATTTTGTCATATTATTTCTGTTAACTGTATTGTCCTATTAACTCTGTTAAATGCATTCTGTAATGAACTGTAATGAACTGTAATGAACTCCAATGTCATGCTACATGAGCTGCAATGTCATGTTTCATGAATTGCAATGTAATGTTATATGAATTATTTTGTCCTGTTATTTCTGTTAACTGTATTGTCCTATTAACTCTGTTAAATGCATTATGTTTCATTTATGCAATGTCATGCTTATGAACTGCAATGAACTGTAATGAACTGCAATGTCATGCTACATGATCTGCAATGTCATGTTTCACGAATTGCAATGTAATGTTACTTGAACTATTTTGTCATGTTAGGTGAACAACAATGTCATGTTATCTTAAATGCACTGTCCTGTTATTTTCTTAATTGCATTGTCATGTTTTATGAACTGCAATGTCTTGTTAGGTGAATAATAATATCATTTAACTGAACTGTCCTGTTATTTTTCTTAACTGCATTGTCATGTTTCATTTATGCAATGCCATGTTTCATGACTGAAATGTCATGTTACTTGAACTACTTTGTCATGTTACTTGAACTACTTTGTCATGTTATTTTAACTTCATTGCCCTGTTATTTTATTTTAATTGTATTGTCTTGTAATTAAATTCATTTGTCATATTTTTTTGTAGTGTGAATAAAAAAAAGGAAAGCAGTTTCACCACCTCCACCTTCGAAATAAAATTTCTACAACTTCTCTCATCAAAGTTCAAATTCTCATATCCTCCAACTTCAACCACAATAGATTGAAATTTTTTGACAAAGGTATTCCAGCTACATCGTTTACTTCCAATCTTCTCTTTGCAATTGAATCTAGAACTTTGTGAGATCTAATATGTCTAGACTTTCCCGGGCTCAATATATGGTTGTGCTCAAGGTAGACACTAGTAATCTCAAATTCACACTCATTCCTAACAGCAACGTTAATCTTAGCCTTACAATTCGTCTTGATGGAAGGTCTAAGTTGTAAAATATTTTTCCCTTTTGAAGTAAATACACCATTTTTAGCACATGCAATGGAGAACCACTTTTGCTTTCCATCTTGCCCATTTCTTGCTCCTAACTTACAAATGCCAAAACCCTTTGATTGTGCGTAAGCATTATAATACTCATGAAGTTCATTTTCAGAATCAAAAGTCATGCCAACAATGGGGATTTGAACATTGCGAGGGATGATGATGGTTCACCCATGAAGCTGAAGAATAAGAGAGAAATTTTAGTATTAAAAACATGACATGACATTGCAGTGTTAAAAACATAACATTGCGGTTGAAAGAACATGACATTGCATTTGAAAGAACATGACATTACAGTTGAAAGTGTAATGTAACCGAAATTCAAAATACAAAAAATGAAAAAATATTAAAAATAAAAATTGTCAATTTTAATGTTGTATTAAGCTTGAATGCCATGTTTTGAAATAATAAACATGACATTCAATTTTTTTAAAATGAACTGTAGTTTAATAGACATTTTATTTTAGTGCAAAACATGACATGACATTGTAGTGTTAAAAACATAACATTATAGTTGAAAGAACATGACATTGTAGTTAAAAGAACATGACATTTCAGTTATATATAGTTTATGAACAAAACTAAATACAGTTCATTTCTCTTATTAAAAACAGAGAAAATAATGACATTATAATATTTTCTTGAACAATTAATAATGATACTTGGACAAACCTCTCTACATTCAGGGGTTACAAACTGGAAGCGGGAGATAGGGAGCGGACAACCGAATGGAGGGAGGTCGGAAATCGTAGTCGATGGAGAACGGACGGAGGTCAGAAATCGGACGGAAATTGCAGACGATGAAGGCGCTAAAGAGCGGACAACCGAAGATGAGAATGGAGAGAGGTCGAAAATCGTATTCGACGGAGAACGGACGGAGATCAGAAATTGGACGGAAATCGCAGACGATGAAGGCGTTGGAGTTTGTAGAATCATTAGATGATGATCTTGAGTGAGAGAGTGAGCGGTGAGATGAACGGTAAATGTGAAATTAATGGCGGGCTTCTAGGTGCTTCTGGGGTAAATATTTTTTTATTTTTATTTTTTTTTGGCCTACCTACGTGGCCGGCCACGTAGACAGTCGCTGGGAGAATCGTTCTCCCAGTAGCTGTCTCCCAGTAGCTGTCTGTATCATTTCTCATATATATATATATACATATATAAAAATATATTTTATTTTAAAATTAATTATTTTATTTAAAAAAAATAATTAAATATTTTAAATAATATAAAATAGTTTAAGGACTAAATAATATTTACATATCAAACTTTGCCTATGGATATATCAGCTTTTATAATCCTTTGTTTTTCTTAAAATCATTAATAATAAAATATGTTATAGAAGAGGTATCATATATATATATATATATTATAGAGTACTTTGACTTTGAAGAAGGATATATAATTTATTTTTATTTGTTTTAGTTAAAATTCATATATTATATATTATTTTAACTAACTAATTAATTACTCAATCTATCAATTAAAATAATAAAATATATTTTTAATTTTTTTTATAAATTTTAAATAAAAAGTTTTTTTTTATAAGAATTTAACAATTAAAAACTCAAATAACCTATCTTTTTATATAAATAATATTTATAAAAAAAACAATCCAATAAAAAAATTCAAATAATCAAACAAGCTCTAGATATACTATTTAGCTAATAAATATGAAATAATCACTGAATTATTTAGAAACATTTTTTTTATTTATTTTTATCTTTAATTAGATAAAAAAAAACATAAATAAGTTTTAAGATGTTTTCTATCCATAGAAATATTTCTTCTTCTCAAATAATACTTTTTTTTATCTTATTTCAGATATATATAAATATAACTTTTTTTAAACATGTAGTTCCTCACTATTTTTAGTTATCATATACTTTTATATATATATTTTTTCAAATAAGATAATGAAGATGTCGATGATATTGTGTGTATACCGAATAGTCATGATCAAGGTACAACTTTATACAGTGGATTTGTATGTACTTTGAGAATATCATCATCCTCAAATTTGTGTGGTTGAGATTATTTTAAAAAATAAAAATAGATCTCTAGTTGAATATAGTTGAATATGTCCTTTTGGATTTATTTGTTTTTATTTTTGTTAAAGGATCTTATTTTGGATCGGTTCGGATTTGAATTTATTTTTTAAATTGAATTATTTAAAAAATAATAATTTATGATAATTTTGTGAAAGTGGTGATTTTCTTAGTAAAAAGATTTAGGGTGCTATTGATTCGACGTTTAATCTTAGCATTGGCATAATAATCAGCTAAAGTGCACGTTAAAACTAATATAAAACTTATAATCAAACACATTTTATGTTTAAACTCAATTTTTTATCTATTTCCTTTCTCCGACAAATAAACTGGGTATAAACTGAATTATATCAGGGAATTTTGTATTTTTATTAATGAAATAACGTAAATAAATTTCTTAAAAAGATAGTTAAATTCTATTAAACATATATATATATATATATATATATATATATATATATATATATATATATATATATATATATATAATTTGAATATATATTATATTAAACTTATCCATAAAGAGTATTAATATATATTAATAAAAAAATATTTAGTATTTTAATTAATGAATTAAGTTATTTGATGGAAGTGAATTGAAATAATGTTGAATTATTTTGAGTATTTAAATAAAACTATCCGTATAAGCCATCAATTTGGTTATTTGAAGTTTTCACTTTTGGATTTGTCTAAATAATATGTTGTTTGAGTTTTTATTTAGTTGAATTTTTATAATATATTTTAATTGATAAATTAAGTGATTCTATCATTTTGAAAATTTATAAAAAAAATTATTGAGGATAATCCTTAAAATATTCAAAAAAAACTAATTTCAAACTAGTTTTAAACATGGACGGAAGAGATATGTAACTAGATATAAGTTCATAAATTATTGATATTTTTTATAAACTTAAGTTTGGACTTAATTATAAATACAAAAAAGGAATTTTAAAGGCTTGTTATATGTTTTATACTATTTGGAGTTGGTTCGTTTTAGGTCAAGATTTATTTAAAAAATGTTGAGTGATGATAATTTTGAATTTTTTTAAAAATATTTAAAATATGATATATATATATATATATATATATATATATATATATATATATATATATATATATATATATATATTAAAGTTAAAGATATTTTAATTATTGAATTGAATAATATGATTGATAAGATAATTATTGAATTTATAATTGATTATTGTTAAATTAAAAAAAAAATATTTTAATTTTTTCAATGAAAATATATGCATAGAGCATAGTGAGTTGTGACAATGATATTTGAAAATTAACATCACAATAATTTTATAATAATTGATAAAATTAGTACCTAACTTTGAAATTTACATTTAAATTATCAACCCCTTTTAATTTACATTCTTTTTAAAGTTTAATATTAAAAAAATATTTATTCAATATTTCAATTTGACTAACCGTATAAATAAAAATGAAACTCTCTCTTTTAAATATATTTATATATTTTGTATGAATTTGTAAAAAAATATGATTGAATTTTTTTATTTTGAGTTAAACAAAACTAACATGACATTCAATATTTTTGACTAGACAAAATTTGGATAATCTTTCAATATGTGGGAAGCTAATTGATTTTTTTTTTTAATTACTAGATGAAAAAGAGTTTATTTGAATTTTAAATGATTAAGTATTATAATATTTTTTTATTTAAAGTTTTTTTTTAAAATATTTTATATTATAGTTAATAAATAAATTGATTGAATTATTAAATATATATATATGTACAAATAAGAATTAAAAAAATATCAAAACAACTTGGGGAGTTTCTAGATCAAAAGGACAAAACTTAAAAATATACATTGATGGGTTTAATCATTCATTAATTTCCTTGTGGGTCCTATATGAAAGTGTGACTAGAGAACAATATTGATCTTCGAGATCCAAGCAAATATTGACTAGAGAACAATATTCCCTTAATTCCAAAGTTGCTCAATTTATTTATGTAACTATCCAATAATTCATTGGGTATTCAAATATGTCAATTATAAACATTTTTTTAAGAGACACCTACATATACAAGACACAAGAATAATAATTTCTTTAATACGAATATCGCAATCACTGTGAAACCGAAACAACAATATTATTTTAAAAATATCATTAGACATGATTTAGTTCTTAAGACCACATCGTCCCTTTATTCTTTGGCATCATCGTCATTAGAATAGAATAACTGCATCATCGTCCCTTTATTCTTGTTCCGTCTTTTATAAGGAAGCATCCTATCCATTTTGACGAGTCCAAATAATCAAAGCCCTCAGTTAATATTTTTATATAAAGATTACAATAATCCATGTAAAGTGCACATGGGTACCAAGGTGGAACATTGATAATTGATAAAAATGACAAATGAAATTAGCTTTATAAACAAGGTTAATGCTGTTTAATTATATGACTTTTAATGTCAACACTGTTGTTGGATGTATTATAATTAAAGTACTGGTCCTAAAGTAAATTTCTAATATATGAATATTTAAAACTCAAATCTCCACACTTAAAATGTCAAGGCTTTTTATACTTCATTTAGTGCATTTGATATCTTTGTGGAATCTTATTTTTGAATTCCATGACATTGTTTAAGATAATTAAAGATGCAAAGTGGAATATAATATTTCATGAGTAGGAAATCGAGGATGCAAGTCTTAATTACATCTTAGAAACTGAAATTTTTTCTGGTCATGTTTTATTTTTTATAAATTTAATTTGTTTATAAATGTGTATATTTCTTATGAAATGAAAAAGGATTGATTGGTGGAAGAAAGTTAGTCATCCATTTTTTAATAAAAAAAATTAAAGAGATAAATTATTTGAGTCATTTTTTAATAATATTTTTTTTTATTAAATACTTCGTATTTAAGAGAGGGGAGGAAGGAAATGTAAGTAAATATAAGATTGAGAAAATTATTAATAAAAAAAAAAGAGAAAAATAAATACTTACTTAATAAGTAAGTCAATCAACTTTCCACGTCATTAGAAATATTTTGCTCTCCTATAATTGCTCTAAATTAAAATGAGTCAAATAAATATAAATAATAAAATAAAAATGGATGGTATCTGCAAATTTCAGAAGCTATTCCCATGGTTTCCTTCTTTTTATCATTTTACTATTCTTTCCAATCCTCTGTTCATTTCCTTCCCATAAATACATCATTCTAAAACATTAAAGACATCAAATCCATTGTTTCTCTCTCTACACTCTACATGAGGACAATAATCAAGGAGCTAATTCCCGGTCTACCCAATGAACTGGCCGTCGAATGCCTGATGAGAATTCCGGCCGACGGATTTGCTGTTTCTTCAACAGTTTGCAAAGCTTGGAAAGCTGAAATCGAGAAGCCGGAGTTTCGCCGGAAAAGGAAAGTTGCCGGCCTATCACGGTGTCTTTTAGTTCTAGTGCAGGCATGGGTCTACCCAAGTATGAATCCGGGATCCACCAAGCTATGGGGCTCGGCCCCTATTTACCGCTTAACTCTTTGTGATCCAGAATCCGGTGGTAACTGGTCGGATCTTCCTCCTTTGCCGTGGTTTCCGGCGGGTTTACCCATGTTCTGTCAGGTTATAGGTGTCGGGTCGGATCTTGTAGTACTGGGGGGATGTGATCCGGAAACATGGCAGGTTTGTAATTCTGTTTTTATTTATAATTTGGTCTCCGGCGAATGGCGGTGCGGATCCGACATGCCAGGTCAGCAGAGATTGTTCTTTGCTGTCGCGTCTGATTCGGAGCGGATGATCTACGTGGCAGGCGGACACGACGAGGAAAAGAACGCATTAAAATCTGGTCTTGCGTATGACGTGGCGAATGATAAGTGGGAAACTTTACCTGACATGGCGAGGGAGCGAGAAGAAGGTAAGGGCATATTCCTACGTGGCAAATTCCAGGTCATCGGTGGTTATATAACAAACAAACAAGGTGAGTTCGAGTCAGACTCGGAATCATTCGACGTGGCAACTCAGAAATGGGATTCTGTTCGTAAAGATTTCTTAGAATCTGCCAGCTGTCCTAGTAATTGCGTGGTGGACGGTGGGGATGACAATGACATGGTTTACATGTGTAAGAACGGAAAGGTGACGTGTCTAGAGGGTTCCAGCTGGGTGGTGCGTGATAGGGTGCCGGATGACGTGGCAAGGGTTGCTTATGTGACAGCGTGGCAGGGGAAGTTATTTGTGATTGGCTCGGCGGAAGAGGATGGCCCACATAATGCTTATCAAATGGATATTAAGAGTCTGACGTGGACAAAGATTGAGGCTCCTGGATTTTACAAGGGTCATGTTCAATCTGGCTGCTGTTTGCTAATCTGATCTGTATTCATATTATTTATATTTACTTTTTTGAAAATTGGTAGTTTTCAAATCATTATCAGTTTAAAATATCTTGAAATCGAATTGAAAAATAATTTTAATTTGAATTTTATTAGCTGTCTAACTTTTATAAAGTTATAAAGCAAATTGAAAAGGCATGTTAGAAACGGATAAATATAAAACAAGGCATTGATAAATTATTTTGAATTATGAATTTGTTCGTTTTCATTTATTAAGTTGATTAATTTTGAACGATAAACATAGTTTTGCGTATGATTTACTCAAAAACAAGCCTACATAAAATTCAAAAACAAAGCTTAAATGCAATATCTAAGGAAAAAGTATTGCTTGATGAGTAATCAAGAATTTAGATTAAACTATGATATTTAATATTTTTCTGTTTAAGAATATAAAATAATTTAATTAATTGGTACAAGAAGTTATAAATGTATAGAGTAAATATAGGCATGTTTAATTGAGTTTATATAATAAATGAAGTATCCTGTTTGTCGGGCTAATGGGTGGTGGTCCTAGTGGACTATAGGTCTATCATGCTTTTTGAAATATAGAATTTTTAGTTTTACTTAAAAAAATTGTAACGTTTTCTCATTCATTTTGGTATGAAAAATTATATTAAAATGTCGTGAATAAGTTAAAAACATCACATCCAACATATTGAAAGATAAATACATATAATTTAAAGATTTCAAATATATATATTTTTAAATTAAATATTATATCCAGGTGTAAGCGAGTTAATTAAACTGCTCGTCAATAATTTGGTCAAAATTTGACTTGAACTCGGTTTGACCGAACTTGAGTCAAGTTCGAATAACTCGATTTTGTAATTAAGCTCGAGTTCAAATTATATATTTTTAGTTTGAGTAACTCGTTTAATAAATATATATATATTCTCTTTTCTAATCAATTGAGCAAATCGATATTAAATTGGATTAATCATCCACGTCTCAGAAAAATTATTAAATCGAGTAAAATATGTAAATTAAATTAATAAAATTTAATTTTTGAGTTCAAGCTAAACTAGTTCGAATGGTTAACTAGCCGAATTCGAGTATATATAATACAAACTGAGTTCGAATATTATAGTTATTGGATCGACTGACTTTTTTACCCTCTTAGTTGTATCACACAACTTTTAATGTGTTTTTTTAATATTCCAAATTCAATTTTATCTTTTAAGGAGTTCTCTTATATTGGACATATCATCTATCAAATTATCATTAGTCTCAACTTATTTTCATTTTGGAAAAAGTTGATACGTGGGCAACTTTTGTCTTGAGGCCCGGTTGGAATTATTTATTTTTCAAAAAATAATGTGAGGAAATATTGTCAAAATATTGAAATCACCACATAGTGTTCACCCAAACTCTCGTCCTAATTGCTAAAACAAGAGCATATGTGTATCGATTCTATCAGATATACCGAATCAACATAAAAAATAATAATACTCACAATGGATGAGACATTGAAATCACCACTCAATGTTATTGAGACTTGCGTCTTAATTGTCCCAAAGAAACACGTGTGTATTGATTCTGTTAAATAGTACCCCGAGTACAATAAGAGCTCTCTCAAGCCGAGAAAGAGGAAGAATCTCTCCAATAAAAAAAATTAATAAAGGAAGTGAGACAAAATTCTAAAGCATGTGGCGCAAGTGGAAGCTTGATTAAAACGTCAAAAATGATGCTTGGACAAAAATAAATTCTCTATCATAAAAAAAAGTTTTTCAAAATAATCGCAAAAACACATATTCTCTTTATTGATTACCTTCGAACAAGAAGATAAGGAAAATTGGTCTCCTTATGAGACGGTCCAAAATTAAAAATTGAAATGAGACTCCAAACATGTTTTTATCCAGGATTCGTTCTAAACCGAGGGAGAGATCAATGCAACATTAGCTCGTAATAAAAAATGGAAAATTCTAGACAAGTGCTAGGACCATTTTTCAAAAAAAAAATAACATGGAAAAACCATAAAGTAGTGCTAGGGGTATTTTCAAAAGATAAGAAGGTGAAATCTTTAAACTAGTGTTAGGGAATTTTCCAGAATATGAAAAAAAACCCTCAAGTAATGCACTCAAGGCATTCCAAAAAAATAAATGAAGCATCGTAATTTTAAAATAAAAAACAAGTCATGCACGTGTATTTTACTAATCTTTCTAAAATAATTTAACGATTCTATTTTCAAATAAATAATATTTTTTTAAATTAAATTCATTCGATTAATTTAAACTGAATTTTAAATCAAATTGTCATTTGGTTACAATAAATTCTCAAATTATTAAAACTGGTATAAAATTAATTATTTTTACATAAATTGATTTTGAAAGTTGTCAGTTATTGTCAAAATCTTTAAAAAATAATGTTGTATTAAAAAAAAAATTGAAATGTAAACTAAGGTTGAAACCATCAAACTTTGAGTTATTTCGAATCTCCGTATTGCCACGTGTAGTACGTGCTAAGCAACATACTAGGGATTTTTCGGGGTTACAATATTATTATTAGACAGCAATAATTGATTTAATTATCTTTCCAGATCTATTACAAAGATATAAGAAATGGGTAATATTTCGTTTAAGTTATTTAAGTGAATCATGGACCTAAGTTATTAAAGAGCATGTCAATATGTTGTTTGTTAGTCTAACCACTCCATTTAAATATAGAAGTGAGAAAATAATTTAATCATTTTTAGAGTTTGCTTTTAAATCACATTTAGTTTGACTTTTAAAAAGAAAAAATTATGTAAAATATTTATTTTATATAATATATAGTATAATATATTTAAAATTAATATTATTACAAAAAAATAACTTTAAACTTGTGAATTATATTAAAATTAAATAAATATATGAATAATTAATTATATTTATAGTGTTCAAGACGAGAATATAAATATCTACGGTTTAATTCCTTGTCAATTACCGGTTAAATGGAGAGAAAACCACCTCAAACGAGATAATTTAGATAAGAGAGACTGAAATTTTTAAGCATTTCCAATAACGAATAATTTTGAGAGTTATTATAATTGTTTCTTATTTAAACTGAAACATGATTATTAATATATATAGGATCATGTATATAATAACTCTTTAAATTTAAAAAAAATATATATACAATAATAATATACTCTATTATAAATGTTCATATTGAAAAAATATTGTTTTATGGCTAATCGTATGTGTCAAGAAAATGTTGAATTGATAACTCATTTACTTCTACATTGTCGAAAGGTGACTAGTATTTGAAGTTTTTTGTAAAATATTATTGATATTTATTGGGTGATGCCCAAGTCTTTAGTAGTTACTGAAAAGTTTGGATTGATGCGACTGATATGACAGACCTACATATTTGGCTTATCATCCCAATTATTCTTTGGTGAACTATCTGTTGGTTGGAGATAAATCGTCAAACTTTCAATAACCGTAGTCGTCCGATGCGTATAATGCATAATACTATTATTATGATCCTTTATGAGATTCGTTCAGAAAACTTGTAGTGTCGGACGAGAAGTTAATCGTTATTCTCAAAAATTTACGAGCTCAATAACTTATTAAATATTATATTTTTATTTTTTTGGTTATTTTCTTATCATGTTTTTTTTATTATGATTAAAGATTTTTTTTATTCATTTTAATATATATAGGCCTTTTTTTTTAAATAAAATAAATATTCATATTGATTTAAGAGAATAATAATAAATACTGTCGGTTGGACATAGAATCTTAACTATACGAGCGGATAATATTGAGTTTTTCCTTTAGTTTTAATTAAATTCACATGTTAATGTTTTAATTAATTCATTAATCACTCAATTTATCTATTAGAACAACCAAATATACAATAGTTTTATAAATTTTAAAAAAATAAAAAAATTCTTATAATAATTTTACAAATCAAATACTCAAAATAACATACCTTTTCCATTGAACAATACTTTTTAATTTTTAAATTCAATAAAAATTTCAAAATACTGAACATCAAAACAAACTCTTGAATTAATATTTTGCTAATAAATATGAAATAATCACTGAATTATTTAGAAATACTTTTTTTTTATCTTTGATTAGATGAAACCATAAATAATTTTAAAATACCATCTCTCGATATTTTTATAATTAAGATGTTTTAATATCCAGAGAAATAATTTTTTTCTCAAAATACTTTTATGTTATCTTAGATATATAAATATTAATAAAATTTAAAATAATTCCTCGTTATTTTTGGTTATCAAATACTTTAATATAAGAATTTTGTTTTTTCAAATAAAATAATTATGAGAAAAAATGTATATCGAATAGTCATGATCATGGTACAACTTTTATATAGTAGATTTGTATGTACTTGGCTTCTAGAAGGTTACAGGATGGCACCTTAGAAAAATTAATTATCTTCAAATTTGTGTGGTTAAGTTTATTTATAAAAAAAATAAATTTTAACATTTTTGGCAATTTATTTTTTGTTTTTGTTTTCAAGGATCACATGATAAGTTTAGTTTTTCTGAAACAATTCTTATTAATAAATAATTTATTTGATTTTTAATTATTAAATTATTATAATACATTTTAATAGATAAAATTATTGATTTGACAATTAAAATGATATTAATACGAGGAAAAAAGAATATTTATAAAAATTGAACAAAATCCTTTAAAAAGTTTATAAAAAAATAATAATCTATCTAAATATGGAGGGAGAAGATAGGTAATTGACTATAAATTCATAAATTATTGATAATTTTTTATAAATTTTAATTTGGTTTCAATTATAAATAATAATAAAAAATATATTAATGGTTGGTGTGTTTTATATTATCAAGGTCGGTTTAAAATTAATTAAATAAAATTTAATTTATTTAAAAAATGTTGAACGGTAGAATTTTATGAATATGTTCTTTTAAAAAAAATATACTTATAAGATATTAATATATATATAATATATATATATATATATTATTAGTTAATAATATTTTAATATTTTAATTAATAAATTAAATAATATCTCATTTGTTTTATAAAAGTGTTGAAATAATAACAAATAAACATTAACATTGGAATAATTTTATTAAATAATTGATAAACTAATAAATATGCCCTCTAAGTAGTACCTAACTTTAAAATTCACACTTAAACTATCAACCCTTTTAATCTAAACATTTTTAAAGTTAAATATTTGAAAAAAAAATAATTTCAATATCTCAATCACCATATGGTTGCTATGAGTATATGACTAACATATAAAACAAAATGAAACTCTCACTATATATATTTATATCTTTTTATGAAGTTGTAAAAAACATGATGAAAAACCTTTATACATAAATTATTAATTAGACAAAATGTGGACCATCATTCAATATATGTGGGGGAGGTTTATTGAGTTTTTTTTTTTTAAATCTTACTAGATGAAAACTATATTATTCAATATCAAAAGAACATGGAGAATTTCTAGATCAAAAGAGACCAATAACTTACAAAAGTTTGAGTCTATTTTTTTTATAATTAATGAATGATTTGAGGGAATATATATTGATGGGTGTAATCTTACTTTAATTTCCTTGGGGGTCCTATAAGAAAGTGTGACTAGATAGCAATGTTGATCCAAGAAAATATTTAGAGTTTTCACTAATTTCCAAAGTTCCTCATGCTCATTTATTTCTATAACTACCCAATAATTCATTCAATATTCAAATATTTCAATAATAGACATTTATGTGAAGTGACACCTATACAAGACACAAAAACAATATTTTTTTTAAATAAAAATATCGTAATCACTATGAAACCGAAACAACAATATTTTTTTTAAAACATCATTAGACATGATTTATTTTTCAAGACCACATCGTCCCTTTATTCTTTGAAAATTTATGTACGATGCAAACTTTTAATAATATTTATTCAATATTTAAATTTTTTAATAAATCACGAATAATATATTAAAATAAAAAATAAAATACTCTAATTTTACATTTTATTCACTTCGATTAAACAACTCATCTTTTCATATATTTTTTTTCTAATGAACCTCTCATCTCGTGACCTTACACTTTTACTTTGGTATATCAAATATACGATTCATATTTTTTTAATATTTATCATCGTGACCTCAGACTTGAGTCAATCAAATATTTAGTTTATATTTTTAACCACTTTCAATTGTTACTAGCCTATTATTTTTTGGCAAATCACATACCAATCACACTTGATTAAAGGGTTGTACTTGTTTTTGTTAGGTTGCAAGTTCGAAACATACATAACCGTTTTAAGTTTATGGGCGGTCAACCTACAATCCGACTAAAGTATTCATTTACTCTCACATATATATCAAAATTAACCACAACTCTCGACCTAACAATCCGGATACTTTGAAAATTAAGCATCGTTATATAAAAATATATATATATATATATATATATATATATATATAAATTGTATCTCTTGAAACTTAAAGAAACCATAAATTATTGTTCGATTTAATTAATCCTAAGCCAAATTATAGATCTTTTGCTCATATATATATATATATATTTATTGTGATTGATCTCCACTTTGATGATACATTTCATTCACAAAACTCCATCCATTATATATGTACAAGCTAATTAAGGGGAGAATATATTCCCCAAGATGATATAATTAGACAGAATACCGAATATTGAGGAAGAAATAAGAGTTAAGCTTAATCTATTAATACTTTAAGATTTACAAAAATAACGAAGATTATCGAATTTATGTAGGGATTATAACGGGCTTAAATCCAACTAAAAAATATATATTATTATTTATCAAATTTTTATATATCTCAATCATTTAAAAACAATAAACTTAAAAATTGATCAAACCACAAACTTGGATGAAAAATTATAATTTTCACTTCAAACGTTTTAAGTTAATAGGAATATATTAATTGTATAATAATTTTTAAGATATATTATATATACTTTGTCCTAAGGTTTAAACAAATGAAACATCTATTTTTAATTATAATTTCTTGTTCTGATTATCATAAAGGAAGAAGACAATCCAAACAAGCAAAACCTCCATTATTTTACATGAAGATGACACAGATTCGATGTAAAGTACCCATGGGTACGAAAGTGGAGCATCGATAATTGATGAAAATGATCGACAAACCATATTAGCTTTATAAACAAGGTTGTTTATGTTAGGTTTTGCAACAGCAAAACTATGGATCTTCTTAGAAATCAAAACCTGTAGCAAATCAGATTCCAAATCGTCTATGACGATAAACAGATTACCAAGAACTGAAATAGCACAAAGAAATAAACGACAACACAATATACGTGGTTCGGTCTAAATCGACTTACGTCCACGGGAGGGATAAGTTTCACTAAATCAAACAAATGTCAATAATAGAAACTTACATGCCCTGCTCTCAAATGAAAGAAGTGATTACACTAGGAATGATTGGACTACTCCACAATCAAAAGCTCCCCCAATCTCTCACTCTGGATCAGCCAAATAACAAGAAGAAGAAGGAAACCAGAAAACCCTAGATCTGTATTCCACTCTCTCTCTATTTGCTCTGTTATGAGAAAAATACCCCCAAAAAAGTATTCATACTCTAACCCGTTTTCTTGTTTTCTAAAAGAAAACCCTGACCCGTTTACCCGGAATTTAAAAAACCCGCCCGCAATGGCAAGGAACACCTCAACAATTCTCCCCCTTCCGAGCCATGGGAGAATGTTGCTATAAACATTCATCATCGTGACGCTCCTGCCAGAACCATTCAGGCTTTGGCACAACATATCTCATGCTTACCTCTTGGCAAGCCCTTTGTCATCATATCTGACCCGTTCTCATCTGTATGCACTTTCTCCAAGTATAACTCCTTCTTCTCGAGCACTTCACGGATCCAATGGTACCTTCTTTGGATATGTTTAGAACGTGAATGGAAACTTGAATTCTTGGAGTCACTAAATACCATAAAATTGTCTTGTGCAATGCCTATTTCTTTCAACAATTCTTTCATCCATCTCATTTCTTTACAACATTCAGTAATGAGAATATATTCAGCTTCTGTATTAGACAAAGCAACACATTTCTGTAGACGAGACTACTATGATACAACTCCTCCTCCAAAAGTAAACAAATACCCTGAAGTTGATCTCATTGTGTCAATATCACCACTCATATCTGAATCAAAAAACCCTTCAACACGTGGCTTTCCAGTACCATAACACAAAGCGTATTTGGAGGTCCCTCGAAGATATCTCATTAGCCACTTAACCGCTTCCCAGTGTGTCTTACCAGGATTTGAAAGAAAACGACTAAGTACTCTAACCGCATGAGCTATATCCGGTCTTGTATAGACCATTGCATACATCAGACTACTTATTGCTGAAGCATATGGAACACTGCACATTTCTTGTCTTTCCTCTTCATCCTTGGGAGACATTGTCTTATTTATTTTCAAGTGTGTTGCCAATGGACAAGCAACTGACTTTGCCTTGTCCATACAGAGTCGTTTTAGAATCTTCTCAATATCTCTCTCTTGAGACAACCATAGTCTTTTCTTCACCCGATCACGAATGACCTGCATTCCAAGAATTTGTCTTGCTGGACCCAAGTCTTTCATCTCAAAAGACTTAGCCAAATCCTTTTTCAACTTGGCAATCTTGAGCTTGTCTCTCCCAACAATCAACATGTCATCAACATATAGGAGAAGTATAATAAAATCATTAGAAACAAACTTTTGCACAAAGACACAATGATCTGTAGACGTCTTCATGTACCCATGGATGGTCATGAACGACTCAAACTTAAGATACCATTGTCTTGGTTCTTGCTTCAAACCGTACAGACTTTTGACAAGTTTGCACACCTTGTTTTCCTCACCTTTCTTATTGTAACATTCATGTTGCTCCATATAAACATCTTCATCCAAATCACCATGAAGAAATGCAGTCTTGACATCAAGCTGTTCAACCTCAAGATCCATATAAGCAGCTAGACTTAACACCACCCGGATAGAAGTCATCTTCACTACCGGTGAGAAAATTTCATCATAATCGATTCCATGCCTCTGGCCAAAACCTTTGACTACCAGCCTAGCCTTGTATCTTGTCTTGCTATCATCACCTTCTTGCTTGATCTTGTACACCCATTTATTTTGTAATACTTTTATGTTCTTTGGTTTTGAACCAGTTCATATGTGCCATTTTTCAGCAATGACTTCATCTCTTCATCCATGGAAGCTATCCATTCTTCTTTATGAGCATCCTCAAGAGCCTCCTTGTAACATATAGGCTCCCCACAATCAGTTAGAAGGACATACTCTGTAGCAGGGTACTTAGAACTTGATCTTTTCTCCTTAGTAGACCTCCTAAGTACCTCTGTTTGTTGATTCTATTGATTTCCATCTTCTTGTTGAACATCAAAATCAACCTCAACATTATCACCAAGATCAGTTTCAGTATTGGTATCATTTCCATGGTCTATATCTTGACCCTGAGGAACATCATCATCACTATCTGAGTCTGAAGCTACATGTGGCCTTGTCTCCTCAACATCATTAGACAACTCAAGACTAGAAAGGTCACGTATGTATGCATCAAGCTTTTCACCATCTTCAAAATTCTCAATAGTCCAATCTTCAAGAAATACCACATCTCGGCTTCTCAAAACCTTTTTATCAACTGGGTCATAACACCTGTATCCCCACTTTTCATCACCATACCCCAAAAATATGCATTGTTTGGTTTTTGCATCTAGCTTAGACCTCTCATCTTTGGAACATGCACAAAAGCTCTGCAACCAAAAACACGTAAATAGTCATAATTAACATCTTTACCTGACCAGACGCTTTCTGCACACTTATTATTCAATGGCTTGGAGGGAGAACAGTTGATCACATACACTACAGTGCTCATGGCTTCAGCCCAAAAATTCTTAGCCAACCTGGAATGGGAGAGCATACTCCTCATCCGTTCTAACATTATTCTGTTCATCCTCTCTGCCACACCATTTTGTTGCGGAGTCTTAGGCACAGTCTGTTCATGTCGAATACCCTGCTCTTTGCAATAATCATCAAATAAGCCTATGTACTCTCCCCCGTTATCTGACCGCACCCTCATTAGTTTTCTTCCTGTCTCTCTTTCAACTAGTTTGTGAAAGACCTCAAACTTTGCTGCAACCTCATCCTTGGACTTTATAGCATAAGCCCAAACCTTCCTAGATGCATCGTCTATGAATGTTACAAAATAGGAAGCACCACCTATGTATTTAATCTTCATAGGACCACAAACATCTGTATGGACCAATTCAAGGACATTCTTTTTCAGTTCCACTTTTGACTTACTGAAGGAGACTATGTTCTGCTTACCCTTCAAGCAATGCTCACAATTTTCAAGGTGAGCATCCTTGAGATTCAGCAGCTCATTCCTCTTGATCAAAACATTTAGCCCCTTTTCACTAATGTGACCGAGTCTCTTGTGCCACAACTCAGAGGATGACTCCATCACAACAAAATATGTTGCATCATAGACAATTTTCAAATTTGTCTTGTATAAGAAACAACATTTCTTACCTCGTGCAACAACCAATGAACCCTTGCTTAGCTTCCATGCTCCACCACTAAAAACATTATGGTAGCCTCCATCATCGAGCTTACCTGCTGAAATCAAATTCATTCTCAAATCAGGAACATGTCTTACATCTCTCAATGTCATGAAGCAGCCCATGTTTGTCTCGATTCTAACATCACCAAAACCAACTATCTTGGACACACCACTGTTACCCATGCGAAGCTCACCATAATCACCAGCTTTGTAGGACTGGAAGTAACCTTTGTGTGGAGTAATATGGAATGAGGCACCTGTGTCAACAATCTATGCTGTTTCATTTGAAGATGTGCTAAGACAGAAGTCTTGACAGTTAGAAGCAAATGTCAGTTCACCATCTGAAGCATAAGCAGATGTATCTGCACTCTGTTCTTTCTTTTCTCTAGGCTTCACTGTACCCTACGCTTGATCATTTTTAAATTTCCAGCACTCGTTTTTCCAGTGACCCAATTTGCCACAGTAATGGCAAGCACCATCCTTCTTTGGAGCTCTAGACTTGCTTCTAGACTTTCCCCTGCTCGAACCACTTATATTATCCTTTGATCTTCCTCTATCAACCACCAACATATCAAACTTAGAGGGTTTATCCCCCTTTCGATTCTCCTAATCAAGTAAGGAACTGGTGACAAATGCCATGTTGAATTTACCATTTGGTGCTGAGTTGCTGAGAGTGATAATAAGTTTCTCCCAACTTGCAGGCAAAGATCCAAGGACTAAAAGTGATTGTACCTCATCATCAAAGTTTATCTTCATACTACTCAGCTGATTCAAAATATTTTGAAATTCATTCAAATGCTTAGCAATTGATTTATTATCAATGTACTTCAGATTCACTAGTCTTCGTACCAGTGCTGCTTTATTCCCTGCTGACCTCCCAGTATAGAGAGCTTCAAGTTTGCTCCACACACCATACACCGTAGTCTCATTCTCAACATGGTGCACAACATTTACACCAACCCAGGAACGAATAAAGATGCAAGCCTTTCTATCTGTCTTTTTCCAATCAGCCTCTTTTGTAGTCTCAGGTCTAACACTCTCATTTTCAATTGCTTCATTCAAATCATCTGAAACTAACAGATCACTAATCACCAGTTTTCATTGCTTGTAGTTTGTACCATTCAGACTCACCATATCAGGTCTAGATTTCCCCATTATTACTGCCTTAACAATTGACAAAAACACCAGCAAAGAAACCAGTTGATCTTTTCTATGAATTTCGCCAAATAACCAGCAGAGCACTCTGCTCCAATGTTAAAACAGATAACCAATCAATACAGCTCTAATACCACTGTTGGGTTTTGCAACAGCAAAACTATGTATCTTCTTAGAAATCAAAACCTGTAGCAAATCAGATTCCAAATCGTCTATGATGATAAACAGATTACCAAGAACTGAAATAGCACAAAGCAATAAACGACAACACAATATACGTGGTTTGGTCAAAATCGACCTACGTCCACGGGAGGGATAAGTTTCACTAAATCAAACAAATGTCAATAGTAGAAACTTACATGCCCTGCTCTCAAATGAAAGAAGTGATTACACTAGGAATGATTGGACTACTCCACAATCAAAAACTTCCCCAATCTCTCACTCTAGATCAGCCAAAGAACAAGAAGAAGAAGGAAACCAGAAAACCCTAGATCTGTAATTCACTCTCTCTCTATTTGCTCTGTTATGAGAAAAATACCCAAAAAAAGTATTTATACTCTAACCCGTTTTCTAAAAGAAAACCCTGACCCGTTTACCCGGAATTTAAAAAACCCGCCCGCAATGGCAAAGAACACCTCAACAGTTTAATTACTATGATTGAAACTTGTGCATATATAATTTTTACGATCAACCCGTTGTTGGATGTAATTAATCCAAAACTATAATAATAATTATTGGGGAAAATACGAATTTTACACACCAAGTTATAAGAATGTGTCAAATTTACTTATTAAGTATTAAAACTCTATTTATATTTATTAACTTTTATAAAAGTATCAAATTTATTTGAAATAACAGAAATATTAAACACCGTCAAATTTTTTGCCACATATATTATCCATATATTTTCTATTTATTTTTATATTGTCATTACTTTAATTATTTTTTTCATTCAAACAAAACATTAAAAATTGTCCTTATCCATTCTTTCTCACTCTTTATCCCACAACTATCCATTTTTCTTCTTAACTTTTTTCCTCTTCATCTCTTCTCTAATATACATAGAGATTGTGTAGACAAGTCCCTTCCTAAAACCTAAAAGTAGTTCATTCAACTTCTATCCATATTTTTAATTCAAATGGAGTGAGGATAAACACAATCTCTTTATATTATAATTCAAAAATAGATTATATTAAATTGAGACTTTATAACTTTAAAAAAACTGTAAAATTAAGAATTGAACTATAACAAGTTCAACTAAAATGACATTACATGATTCAAAATGAATTATGTGATAAAAATCTACTGTCAATTTAATATAATCTATTAATTTTAAATCATGTAATGTCATTTTAGTTGAACTTGTTGTAATTTAATTCTTAATTTTATAATTTTTTTGGGTTGTTTTAAAATTAATCTGTTTAGTTAGTTATAAAGACTCAATTTAATATAATTTATTTTTGGTTTATAATATAAAGAGATTTATGTTTATCTCTCTTTCCATTTGAATTAAAAGTAGGAATAAAATGAGATATGATAATATGGTGTGTAGAGGGATAGAGGTTGAATGAATTGCCTACAAGGATAAGGTCTCAGTTTCATTAATTAGTTTTATTTTAGAAAGTGATCTGTTTATACAATCCCTATGCATATTAGAGATGGAGATTAGAGATGGAGATAAAGATAAAGAGAAAAGTTAGAAGAAAATGGATAATTATGGAATAAAAAGAAAAAAAAATTGATAAAGAAAGATTTAATGTTTGATTTAAATGGAAAAATAATTTAAGTAATGTCAATTTTTTAAAAAAAAAGTTGGATATTATGTGTGGAAAAAAATTTGACTTAACATTTTGATTATTTTAAATAAAATTTACACTTTTTTTTTAAGTTAGAATATATAAATATAATTTTGATTCTTGATAAGTAATTTTGACTCACTTTTTAAAAGTTATTTTTATAAAATAGACATTCAGCAGCTATATATTCCCTTGGTTTCCTTCTTTTTACCTTTTTACTGTTCTATCTTCTTCCTATAAATAGATCTCTCTAGAACATTAAAGAGACATCATAAACTACCTCAAATCCATTGTTTCTCTCTCTACTCTCTACATGAGGACAATAATCAAGGAGCTTATTCCCGGTCTACCCAATGAACTGGCCGTCGAGTGCCTAATGCGAATTCCGGCCGACGGATTTGCTGTTTCTTCAACAGTTTGCAAAGCTTGGAAGGCTGAAATCGAGCTGCCGGAGTTTCGCCGGAGCAGGAAAGTTGCCGGCTTGTCACAGTGTCTTTTAGTTCTAGTGCAGGCATGGGTCGACCCAAGTTTGAATCCGGGATCCACCAAGCTATGGGGCTCGGCCCCTATTTACCGCTTAACTCTTTGTGATCCAGAATCCGGTGGTAACTGGTCGGATCTTCCTCCTTTGCCGTGGTTTCCGGCGGGTTTACCCTTGTTCTGTCATGTTATTGGAGTCGGGTCGGATCTTGTAGTATTGGGTGGGTGTGACCCGGAAACATGGCAAGTTTGTAATTCGGTTTTTATTTATAATTTTGTCTCCGGCGAATGGCGGTGCGGAGCTGGCATGCCAGGTCAGCAGAGACTGTTCTTTGCCGCCGCGTCTGATTCGGAGCGGATGATCTACGTGGCAGGCGGACACGACGAGGAAAAGAACGCATTGAAATCTGCCCTTGCGTATGACGTGGCGAATGATAAGTGGGAAAAGTTACCTGACATGGCGAGGGAGCGAGACGAAGGTAAGGGCATATTCCTACGTGGCAAATTCCAGGTCATCGGTGGTTATATTACAGACAAACAAGGTGAGTTCGAGTCAGACTCAGAATCATTGGACGTGGCAAATCAGAAATGGGATTCTGTTCGTAAGGATTTCTTAGAATCTGCCAGCTGTCCTAGTAATTGCGTGGTGGACGGTGGGGATGACAATGACATGGTTTACATGTGTAAGAACGGAGAGGTGACGTGTCAAGTGGGTTCCAGCTGGGTAGTGCGTGATAGGGTGCCAGATGACGTGGCAAGGGTTGCTTATGTGACAGCGTGGCAGGGGAAATTATTTGTGATTGGTTCGGCGGAAGAGGATGGCCCACATAATGCTTATCAAATGGACATTAAGAGTCTGACGTGGACAAAGATTGAAGCTTCTGGATTTTACAAGGGTCATGTTCAGTCTGGCTGCTGTTTGCAGATCTGATTGTATTCATATTATTCAGATTTACTTTTTTGAAAAATTAGTAGTTTTCAAATTATTATTAGTTCAAAATATCTTGTAATAGAATTGGAAAATTAATTGAATTTGAGATTTTAGCTGTCTTACTTTAATAAAGTTATAAAGCAAATTTGATAGAGACAAGAAATTAGATAGAAATGTATAATATTAAGCAAGGCATTGTTAGTGTCAATTATTTATTTAGGCATCTCAATTATTTATTTTGAATATGGGTCGTTCTCATTTATTCGTAACAATTTAGCTGTGTACAATTTACCAATATTGTAATTAAGACATTTTATTGTTTCTAACTTATAATATGTTTATCTGTTAGTATTAATCCAACTTTATTGATTTATTTGTAATTTTATTTATAAAAAAGTTAGTGAAAAATCATTTAGAATCAATTGATTTAAAGTTGTTATTATAATAAATAAAAATAAAAATGGAATAAATAATTCCTTACAAAAGGCGTGTGATCAGTCAGGCCTAAAGATTGAGGTGCCCTCATACCCACAAAATAATATTTTTTATATATATTTTATATACTACTATAAGTTTGTAGAAGTAACATAATTAACTTACTTGGTTAAATGACATATTAACTGATAGTGTTTGAAATATTTATTTAAATTTTAATGTATAAACTTAATATTTTATTGAAAAATCTTCCTTATCATCTTTGAAAGTTTGTGCTTCATACTCAACTCAAAAACAATTTAGGATAGCCCAAAAATTGTAAAAATTATAATAAAAAAATAAAGAAAATAAGTATATATTTTTCAATTGCTTTGAGATGGACATTTCTCTATTTTTTTCTTTGTTTAAATTTAAATAAGTTTGGGTGAGAAAACAAATTAAAGGTTCCTAACTTTCAAAAGTGATCAGCTAGGGGTAAAAGTTTATTGTCATACTTATTTTTTTAACTAGTATAGTTTAATTGTAAAAAAAAAAACTTAACAAAAAGTTATAGATTCAATTAGAATTAAAAATATCTTATATGGAAGTGAGTAAATAATGGTAGGGCATGTTACCATTATCAACAGTGAGGATTGAGGTCTCATAAACAAAAATAAACAATTTTTTCATATTTATTACTTATATTTTATATTAATGGAATAAATATAATAATTTTATATTAATTTTAATAAAATTAAAAAAATATTATAGTACATTTTTTCTTCTTATTTTGAGTGCATGTGGGAAGAGTTTTAACATGGGATAATAATTAACATTATTGTATCATATCGTCCGCCATATGATAAGGCTAGTTAAGCTATCTTTTAAGGAAAAATAAAATAAAAAGTGCACTAATAAAGTTTGAGCTCTAAGCTACAACATTTATTAACATAACACTTAACTAAATAGACAGAATCATTTTTGTTAATTAAAATAAAAAAATATTATATTTATCAATCTAACTTAAACTATAAATAACAAAATAAAAAGTAAGAATAATTTTTTTTTCTGCGGGCACCTTAAATCTATGACCGACTTCTTCCAAGTTGGGACGGAACCAAGATTCGGTGGTAGGTAGGCTTAAAAAAATTTAGGTTGACCTTAAATAAATAACGAGAAAATTTGGGATAAAACGAGTAAATAAATGTAAATTTTACCATTTTTTTAATAATTAAATAAATAAAAATTAGAGATAATGTCATATTTTAACTGTTAATTTTTGTTGTTTTTTTTTACGGGACGGGCTTCACTCAAATCCCTACATAGATCCGTCCCTGCTTCCAAAAGCACACCAAACTTTGAGTCCGACATTGGATCGAAGTGATATCGAATGTATTCATCCTACAACTCCTTAGAAAAGACAACATATTATTAGGCAACAATAATTGATTTAATTACCATTCTAGATCTCTTATAAAGATATACAAAAATGACATCTTTAACATTTTCATTGCTTGTTTAAGTAATTGAAGTGAATCATGGGCAAAAGCATTCATAATTGAAGTGAATTATGTGCCTAATGGTATGGTGCTAGCTAGAGCATGTGAATATGTTGCTTGTTAGTGTAACCATAAATTGCCCCCTTCATATAAATAAAGAAGTGTGAAAACAATTTAATCATTTGAAAATAGAGTTTGGTTTTAAATCACATTTAGTTTGACTTTTAAGAAGGAAAAAGTATAAAATATTGACTTAATTTTAAAAAAACTTTTAGCATAAGTTTGTTTACAATCTGGGAACTAAGTTGGATTTTCATTTGGAACTTCTTGAATTTTGTTTAAATTTTCTGTTAGATTAAGAGTAAATTATTTGAGTTTTTTTAATTTATTTAAATACTAATATAGGTAATTAAAATTTAATAAAAACAAAATAAAATTATTTTAGTATTTTAGTTGATAAATGAGTGATTTGATAATTAAAATAATAGTAATGTGATATATGAATAGTTTCTTAAAAACTAAATAAAAGTTCTAAAAATCTCACTTTCATAAACTCTTACAACTATGAACGACAATGAGATAGATCGGTGCGGGAAATGCGTTTACTAACCCGCCATATTCTGCTTCGAGGACTTTTTTTTACTATCATTCACATTTTGTTCAATTTAAAATCCCCGCAAGTGCACTGTTACCATACTCTCTAAAGAAAATAAAATAAAATAAAATCCTAAAGAAATATTTCCTTTTATAAAATATAATAAATAAATATATTAATATGTTATATATAATTATGTTTTTAATGTTAGGGTTGAATCGCAACTGTTCTCGGTCAGTTACGGGTCAAAAATATCATATAGATATCATGTTAGAATATAAGATAATATATATATATATATATATTATATATATTATTAAAAGTTTTGGTTAGAATCATCACTAAAAAATGTTTACTATAAATCTATATATATAATGATGGCTAATGCTTAATTTTTAAAGTATCCGGATTGCCGGGTCGAGAGTTGTGGTTAATTTGGATATATATATATGTGAGAATAAATGAATACTTGAGTCGGATTGTAGGTTGACCCGCCATAAACTTAAAACGGTTAAAAATAAAATTAAAAATGCTATATGTATGTTTTGAAGTTGCAACCTAACAAAAAAAAAAGTACAACATTTTAACCAATTAGGCTAATAAAATTTTAAATTCATCACCAAATTTGATGAACGCGAGACGTTTTAACAATATAAGTTCAACTTTTTAACTAATATATATATATATATATATATATATATATATATATATATAATTATGATTAATTTTCAAAGTGCTCGGATTGCCGAGTCGAGAGGTGTGGTTAATTTGGATATATATGTGAGAGTAATGAATACTTAGGTCGGATTGTGGGTTGACCCGTCCGAAAACTTAAAACGGTTAAAAATAAAATTAAAAATGCTATCACATTTTTACCGTAATATTTTTTATATTATTACTCTTGCAAATGCATGAGATAATGCTAGTTAAAATAATAGTAATGTGATACATGAATAATTTCTTAAAAACTAAATAAAAGTTCTAAAATTCTCACTTTCATAAACTCTTACAACTATGAACGACAATGAGTTAGATTGGTGCGGGAAATGCGTTTACTAATCCACCATATTCTACTTTGAGGACTTTTTTTACTATTATTCACATTTTGTTCGATTTCAAATCCCCGCAAATGCACTGATACCATACTCTCTAAAGAAAATAAAATAAACTCCTAAAAAATATTTCCTTTTATAAAATATAATAAAAAAATATATTAATATGTTATACATAATTGTGTTTTTAATGTTAGGATTGAGTCGCACCTGTTCTCGGTTAATTACGGGTCAAATCGAAAAAAAAATATATCACGTTAAAATATAAGATAATATATATATATATATATATATTATATATTATCAGAAGTTTTGGTTAGAAAATGTCTATTATAAATTGTAACAATATAATTATTATACTAGTTTTCTTATAAACTCAATGCTATATATATAAATAATAGATATAACATATTTAATTAAATATCATTCTAATACAATTTTATTTATATATTATAACATTCGTATCAGAGTCAAAGTTTTGTTTTTGAGCTACAAAATATAGTCTTCCGCTATTTCTGTCAATGATTATTTTATCCATTGATGGATGTCTCTAATAATGCTCTAATAATAATTATTATATTTTTTAATAATATTTTTTTATTTCAAATAATTATATTGATGTTTTTATTTTTTTCGACAATCATATTTTCTGAATTTTGTTTTCAGTTGTTGTTTATTTTAGTAATCAACACCCATATTTTTATTGGTCTTAATCCAATCATATATGTTTATTTACTAGTTGTTTAGTCAACACACTATCATCATTTCATTAAGATATGTTTTTTTCAGATGTTGTATTACCCCAACATTATATGCCCATGGGATTCTACCTTATTTGTTGACTTTCTTTTATACAACACACTGTCATCCCGTTATTGGATGAATCTCGAGATTCACGAGTAACTTCAGAGTTCATTTGGTTATTGTTTCACTTCAGCATTTAATGCACATGAGATTCTACATCTTCACTGGTTTATTAGTCAACACACTGTCATCTTGTAATTGGATATAGCTCACGAGTTTCTGAAACTTGAAGAATACATCATTTCAACATCTCGTTTTCAACCAAAGTTATTCAAATTCTTTCCTTCTTGAGTTTAAGGATGAATGTTATAATATTAGATAATATATATGTAAGATATTATCACGTTATTATATTAATTTCTTTATAAGCTCACTGTAATGTCTATATAATAGACATAAGTCATGTAACTAAAAAATATGGGACCGCTGGTTAAGTACATATAACCCGCAAACATACTTAACAATTTAAGAATACGCATACGCATAACTTGTTATCTGACATACTCAAACCCAAGATCTCAAGAGGAAACTAATAATATCCACATTTTGTTACTAATAATATCCACATTCTAATAATTTCCACATTTTGTTATTGTGTTAGGTTGGAAGAATGGATCATATATAACTAAAAATAATCTCCATTTATTTTAACCCACTTGAAGATCGCGCAAGAGATTTTAATTGTCATCATTAATTAATCAATTCAAATTGAAGCATGGACTATTAATGTAGGATCATGTTTAATATTACCTTTTTAAATTAAAAAATATAATAATAATAGTCTAATATAAATGTTCATATTGGTTTAAGGAAATATTAAAAAAATAATAAGAAATAAATAAGAAATACTGTCGGTTGGAATGATCTTTAGAGCTCATTTGATATTGAGTTTTTTTTTTTGTTTTAATTAAAATTCAAATATCACATTCTTTTTAGTTAATTAATTAATAATTCAATTTATCAATTAAAATAACAAAATATATTTATGAATTATAAATACAAAATTATTCTTAAAATAATTTAACAAATTAATCAAATAACATACTTTTTTCTTTAAAAAATAAATTTTTTATAAAATAACCAAAAATCAAGCAAGCTTATATCTACGTTTTAGCTAATAAATATGTAATAATCACTGGAACATTTATAAACAATTTT
>NW_025919833.1:381-30381 GCF_907164915.1 Impatiens glandulifera | reverse complement strand
AAAAATCAAACTCTTATAATCTAATTCTACAAAGGTAGTTTTTTTTAGGGTCTTTTGAATTTTGTCTAGAAAACCTTGTTGATGAAAATTTAAGTTATTTGAGTTTTAATTTATTAAATTATTATAATTTGATTTTGTATTTAAAATTTAATTTTTTTTATTAATCTTTAAAAAAGAATTTTAAGATTTATAATTTGATTTTATAAATCTTTAAAAAAGAATGTTAAAGGTAAAAAATATAATTCTAAGTAAAAAAAAATTGCTTAAAATATCAAACTCTTATAATCTAATTCTACAAAGGTAGTTTTTTTTAGGGTCTTTTGAATTTTGTCTAGAAAACCTTGTTGATGAAAATTTAAGTTATTTGAGTTTTAATTTATTAAATTATTATAATTTGATTTTGTATTTAAAATTTAATTTTTTTTAAAGATAAAGTAAAGATATTTTATGATAAAATGAATAATTTGATTATTAAAATGATAATGATATTATGGTTTTTTATTATAAAAATTAGGTAATTCTTTTTTAAAAAAAATATCTCTTACTAGCTCCAAATGTGTACTATGATTGCCTAAATATTAATTTGGGTTGGTTAATATGGGTTGGGTTGAGTATAGGTTGGGTTGAGTATGGATTGGGTTTAATTTGGGTTGGGTCAGGGTTACTCAAATTACCCAAATTATATAAATTTAATTTAATTTTTTACTATTAATCCAATATAAACTAATAATTTTCCAACTTTAAGTCGAACACGTTTTTCACACGTTTAATACGTTTAACACGTTTTTAATATTTTTAACACGTTTTCACACTTATAACAAGTTTTCCACACGTTTTTTGCACGTTTAACACGTTTTTGACATGTTTAACACATTTTCATACTAATAACACGTTTTCACACTAATAACACGTTTTTTTACGTTTTTGTCACTTTTAACACATTTTTGACATTTTTAATACGTTTAACGCGTTTTTGACAAGTTTAACACGTTTTTTTTACGTTTTTGGCACATTTAACACGTGTTTAACATATATAACACGTTAACACGTTTTTGATAAGTTTAACACAGTCTCCACGTTTTTGGCACGTTTAACACATTTTTGACATTTTAACACGTTTTTGATATGTTTAACACGTTTTTAACATGTTTAACACGTTTTTAACATGTTTAACACGTTTTTCACACGTTTAATATGTTTTCCATTTTTTGAAATCTTTAACACGTTTTTGACATATTTGACACGTTTTTCACACGTTAACATATTCTTCACATTTTTGGCACATTTAACACGTTTTTGACATGTTGAACACGTTTAAAACCTTTTTTTGGCTCATTTAACATATTTTTAGCACATTTAACACGTTTTGGTACGTTTAACACATTTTTCATGTTTTTGGCACGTTTTCATGTTTTTGGCACATTTTCACGTTTTTGGCACGTTTAACACGTTTTTGACATGTTAACACGTTTTTGCACATTTAACATATTTTTTTGCACGTTAACACGTTTTGATAAATTTTCACACATTTTGTCACGTTTAACATTTTTTGCATTATAACAGTTTTTCACGTTCAACACGTTTTTCATGTTTTGGCACGTCAAACGTGTGAAAAACGTATTAAACATGTCAAAAATGTGAGAAAATATTAAACGTGTTAAATGTGTCAAAATGTGCCAAAATGTGGAAAATGTGGAAAACGTGTCATAACGTGTTAAACGTAACAAAAACGTGAAAAATGTGTTAAAAACGTGTTTGGAATGTGAAAAACGTGGAAAACATGTTAAACGTGTCAAAGACGTGTTAAACGTGCCAAAAACGTGTTAAACGTGCCAAAAATGTGTTTAATGTGTGAAAAACGTATTAAATGTGTCGAAAATGTGAAAACGTGTAAAAAACATGTTAAACGTGTCAAAAACGTAGAAAACATGTCAAAAAGTGTTAAACGTGCTAAAAACGTGAAAAACGTGTTAAACGTATCAAAAATTTGAAAAACATGTTAAACGTGTTAAAACGTGTTAAACGTACCAAAAATGTGAACAATGTGTCAAAATATGTTAAATGTGTCATAATCGTGAAAAATGTGTCAAAAACGTGTTAAAAACGTGTTAAACATGTGAAAAACGTATTAAATATGTCAAAAACGTGAAAAACATGTTAAACATTTCAAAATGTGAATATTATTAAAAACGTGTTAAATATGTAAAAAACGTGTTAAACAAATAAAAATGTGTTAAATAAGTCAAATAAATGTTAAATGAAAAAATAAAAAAAAATTGGGCTACCCAACTCATACCCAACCCATATTATTTTAGTAAATAATATGGGTTGAATTATGGGTTGGGTAAATTTAATTTGGGTTGAATATGAGTTGGGTAATACGGGTTAAGTTTATCCGTTTGCTCACCCCTCCCTATGAGATATTCTGCCAATTTTTTTTTATGAATATGTTATGAACCAATCAAAATACAGTATTAATATTATATTATTAAAATACATATATGAGTTAAAAAAAATTCAAAATAAAAAAAAAGATAACCGCTTCTGTCTGGGTTCTCAAGTGATCCGTTAATACATGTGATATGTGATGCACGTTCAATTGAAGCTCACTTCATTTGAAGCGCGCTTCACTTTATATATATTATTAATTAAATTACTATTTACCATACTAATTGTTTCAGTTTATTAAGAAAATGATATCTTTACAACAATTTTATTAAAATTTTTCAATAATTTTAAAAATTAAAATAAAATATTTTATTTATAAATAATATTATGTTAATTGTATCAAAATAAAAATTATGGTTTAATACAAAATAAGACGTCTCATAATCAAGTAGTACCAGGACTCTGACGGCTTTCAATCCAGCCTTATTAGTACTATGACGGCTCCCAATTGAGCCTTACCAAGACTATGAGGGATTCCAATCTAGCCTTATCAAGATTATGACGACTTCTAATCCAGCCTTACCAGGATTATAACGATTCCTAATCCAACCTTACCAAGATAAAAACAAGATCATTTTCCAGCAAAAAATTAACACCGCGACCTCTAGTATTGTATGGCTATGTCGTAATTCTTAGTAGTTAGTTAGTCCCCAACTAGGAGTGGACTAATCGACCTCTAGTATTGTATTATTATGTCATTCACCAGAGCTAGTCCTCAGTTAGAACTAGTCCTCAACTTCGAATAAACTAATCGACCTCTAGTTTTGTATAACTACGTCACATAAAAAATGGGAGAACTACGTGAGACCTGATTCTTCCAAAGAAAATAAAAAGAATATATCAATGACAAAAGGAAGATACATAGGCAAACTTTATATAAGTCCGGTTTAAATATAAAATAAATAAATAAGGGAATAACTATTCCTAACTTTGTCCCCACAAGGTCTTAGGACAGTGGGACTTGATTCTTTCCACCAATTGGTGATAAGGACTTTAGGAAAAAAGTAGGGGCAAAAGTCAAGGGCATCTCCGTTAATCAAGCGATAATTAATCTCCCAGACAAAAACCCCGAGTTTCTAGAAAGCTTCAATCGACGAATATCATTAGTAAGCTCGTTTTCGTGCTACGTGACTATCCATAAAGGTAACCCTGTTGGGAAGACTTAAAAAAAACTGAATAAACCCCCAAAAGCTAAGCTAAAGCCGCAATTTGAGAAAGGACGTCTCATTCCCATTTGTACAAGAGAATAGAGGGAGTTAGACTCAAGGCTTCAAAAAATATATGTTACTTCCTGTGTAAGTTGAGGTTTGAAATCACCGTTTATACTCACTCGGGTGGCTGTCCTGATGACTATCGTAAGAGAAAAATATATCTATTCTCCCCTATATACCCCATGAATCCAAAAATATATAACACTCCCGTGTAGGTTAAGGTGTTGAAATCACCGTTTATGCTCTCTTAGGCGGCTGTCCCGATGACTATCGCAAGAGAAAAATGTATCTATTCCTCCAAATATACCCTGAAAGTCATAAAAAAGAGAAAAAGAGAAAATTCTCGAAGCCCAAAAGTTGAAACTCAATCTATGACTATACCCAGAATAATCAAATTTTTGAAGGATTGCTGCCTATAGCAAAAGTAACCAAAAATATAATTGAACATGACCTTATTTTTATGGTCACGTTCCCCGCAAGTTGATGATTTTAATAATTATCCACACGAGATTGAATTTATCATATATACCTTAACATATGAGAAAAAGGAATTCGGGATCTTTCAAAACGAGACAATCTTTACTAAATTGCAAGAATGCTCGTAGCTTAGCCCCGAACACGTTTTGAATCCAAGTTACCCTAATACATGGATATGATCAAGGTTTCTTCTGTTCTCAAACCTTGTTTGAAACAGAATTGGGATTAATTCATCCACAAACAACTTTTGTTAAGGCTCCCCACGCCATAAATAAATAAGGTGCCATAATGCATGACGAAACAACATGCATTCCTTCCTTGTAACGAAAGATGATAAAACGGTTGGTCGATATTTCATCCAGTTGTGAAGGTCACTTCGTAAAACCAAGAAGAGATAGAATATGTAGAATCCTCCCTAAAAGTTATAAAAATCCCACAAAGTCGACGGTTTTAACCCAGTTGCGAAGGACATTTTGTCACACTAAAACCAAAGTTTCCTTTGGAACAACACGGTCGATGTTTCACTTAACTGTGAATGACACTTTGTAAAACCAAAGGGAAAACTCTATAGGAAATTCCTAAGTGTTAAAAATCCCCACAAAGTCGATGGTTTTAACCTAGTTGCGAAGGACATTTCGTCACATCAAAGCCAAAGTTCCCTTCAGGACAACGAGATCGATGTTTCACCTAGTTGCGAAGGACACTTTATCAAATCTAGAAGAGATAAACTGCCAATAAGAACAGCTCTTCTCGTAAACAATCCCCAACAGAAGTGAGATATTTCAATCAGCTGTGAATGTCATTTTGTACAAGACTTTTTTAAAGCCCTATTTATTAATTATGCAAAATAAATTATTGTTATGATTCCTAAAGCCCTATTCAAATAGGCATCTATGTAGGTTATTATTATAACATATCCCCAACCGATAGGAATCTATATAGGTTATTATTATAGTATATCCACTTGAAGTGATTATCTTCACCTTCACCCCCTAATGTGATTGTTATCACGATCCCAACGTGATTGTTATCACAACCCATAGCGTGATTGTTATTACAATCCCCAACATGACTATTGTTATATCCTTAGAAAAGAATTCTCTTCATTCCCTAGAAGAGTCCAAGTTGTGGATACCATCTCCCACAGTAAGTCATATCTTATTACAGGCATCCATGAGAGTCATTGTAATGACTAATCTCCAGCAGTGAATTTTATCTTTTGATGGACGTGGTGTTATTATTATCATTATCCCCGAAGTTTTATCTCTATCCCCATGGAATTTTATTTCCAAGAGAGCAATGCTCAGGAAAGTCCTACTTCTTAATGGGTAGTTTTATTGATATAAGACTCTTCCCCATAGAGAGTTCTTTGCACTCTTTGGGTGAGCCATATCTTTTGATAGGAATTATCAACCATTGTCATGATAGAATTGTAATAATCCATCCCCGGTAGCACCCTATCGTTTTCCCAACACATGATAAGACTATGGTGATAGTCTATCCCCAAACAAGATTTATTTGATGGATGATCACATGATATCTCCAGCTACGAGTCATTGTTTTGATTCATCACCAACATTCGATTCCATCTAGGTTTTATCCAAGTATAAATTTTTATAGTCAAACCTCGAACCCACATTTTCTAAAAATAAAGTTTTTTTACTCAAACTCGGCTCGAGAGGGGCATTTTGTAAGCATAAAAATTTGACTTACACTAATTTTTAAATAATATTTTGAATTTTTATATTCAAAATAACCCAAAGGATGAGTTAAAATCAAATTAGGGTTAATTATTGTGATAATTAAACCCTAATTATGAAAATTATTTGAAAATCCAAAAATAGATTGAAGTTAAAATATTGTATTTATTTTATCCAAATTAAACCCAAGAAAGGATTAAAATATTTAATTGTGATTTAATCATGAATTATGTTTAATTTATGACTTAAAACAATTAAATAAATACCCAAAAATATCCAAAAAATAAAGTATGATCATAATTTTGATTATGATTCTAGAAATATTTTGTGAAACTTTTGGTGAAGAAAAACGTAAAAAATTAATTAAAAATCGATTTTAAATAACTTTTTTTATAAGAAAAAATAAATCAAATAATCTAGTGCATGAATTATTTTGAATTTTTGCAGCAGGAACCTGAGACATCTGATGAGCGCCCATGCATCATCCAACAATCCAGACGCTCCCACGAAGCCCGCTCCAACGAAGTCGCACACGCCCGCCCACATTGGAACAACTAACGGGATGTACTAACCTCGTTCGTCAAGACTGCTGACCGTGAACGGAACGTAGATGCCCGTTAGCCAAAACGACGTCATCTCTGGTCTTCTTCTTCGCTGGGACGTAGGGCTCGCTAGACTCCCGACTATCGTCGGAGATCTTCTAGAAGAACGATAACTCATTGTACAACCATCCTTATCCCTCCAAAATTCTCCCACGTCTTTGTCTTATCTTCATAGCAATACCCCTCTATCTAAAATCCTTATCTCATCCCTAGATAGGACTGTCACGGATTAGGGATAAAATCGGAGTTCTTCAAATCGGACTTTAATTACTCCTCCCCGACCGACCGACTTGCACTATAAATAGTCGTCCCCTATGATTTGTAAACAAAATCATCAAACAAATATCACACAATCACCCAATATCATCACCTAAATCGAAGCTTTGAATATTCCAGCAAGCTAGTTTTTCTGAAAACCTGCTCTGACGATCTAAGTCTCAATACAGGCCTTGGGAAAGCTTCCAACACACTCTAGGAGGGTTCTCCAGCTGTCGGTACGCTTCTATATCATTTGTATAATGATCTATGATTGAAAATTTTGATTTTTTTGAATTTTTCTTGTTTGATCGGGTTTGATCGGTTCTTGAGCTTGATTGTGCGATTTCTTTATTTAAAATCATTTATATATTATGCATAAACTTTTTGTTGAAATAAATCAGATCAAATCATTCTAAATCAAAATTTTTGAAAATTTGAGTTTAAAACTAGATTTTTTTAAATCTTGTGTTCTTGAGTTTAATCTAAATTTTTTGATTTAGTTAGATGCTATACATATTTTTTAATATGTTAGGATAATTTTCAAACAACTATAACATTGTTTTAATCACGTTTGATCAAACTGCGTTTTTTAACTTTAAGCTTAAAAACTGGATTTTTTTTTAAATATTGTGTTCTTGAGTTTAATCTAAATTTTTTGATTCATTTAGTTGTTATACATGTTTGTTAATGTGTTAGGATGATTTCCATGTAACTATAACATCGTTTTAATAATTTTTATCAAATTGTGTTTTTGGAATTTTTTGGATTTTGGTTCAATTTTTAAAAACTATTTAATGTTTGAATGATATTATTGTTTTGGTTTGTTCAACTATATTCATCATTTTAAAGCTAATGGAACATAAATTAGGACTTGAAATAGCATAATTTAAAAAATCCCAAAATTTGACTTATAAATGGTGTTTTACGGCAATAAGAGGTGAATATTAACCCTAAGTTCTTGGGTTCAAGCATATTAAGCGACAAGTTCTGCGCCTGATTAAATGGTTAATTGTGTTTGCTGGATACATATTTAATCCATTGTCTTGTTTTGATCCCTCTTCTAGCCTAACAACAATAAGAGGTGGATACTAACCCTAAGTTCTTGGGTTCGAGTCCGTCAGGTGACAAGTTTTGCATCTAGTTAAATGGTTAAGTGTGTTTATGGACTACATACTTAATTTGTTGTCCCATTTTGATCCCCTCTTCTAGCCTAGCGGCAATAAGAGGTTGATTAAGTGTGTTTGCGGGTTACATACTTAATTTATTGTCCCATTTTTGTAATCCCAATAACACTCATGATATGAATGCAAATGATAATAAACTGTTAGTGGAATACATGCTGATAGCCTAAATTGTGACAATCTAGGACATGCTCTAGAAAAAGATAGAGTAGTTCTGGAAAATAGTCTAGGAAATAAAAATGCACAGGTTATTAACTCGGATTCCAATGGGAATCAAATTTAACTTGAGACTATTGAGATACCTGACTCAGACGAAGAAGCGGGGAAAGTAATTCAGAAAGAATTGAAAAGAGAAAGAATTAATGCAGAAAATCTGGATGAAACAGAAAAAATGTAGAGAACGACAACAAAAGAATTGGGTAAAGAAACAGACCCGAGGAAATGGATGGTCGTTTTTAATGAAAGAGCCAACTTAAAAGGGCATAGAAATCAGATAACAAAATTATTGATACTATTATGAGCTGGACTGTTGAAAATTTGAGAGAGCTCTCTAAATATCCTAAAACTAGAGTCTACTTCATCAAAAACAACTATAATTGGAATGTAGACTAGATCTGGAAGAAAGCTGAAGAATAGAGCAAAAGTAGAGTAAATATCAGAAAACAGGGCAAAACTAGAGTAACGAGCAGAATGAACAATAGAAACAAAATACAGGGCAGAAAAAAAAGGGAAATAAAAGTTGACAACCTAGTTCAAGAAAAGGGAAAGATTTTCCTTGGAACATTTAAGCCAAAGGTTGAAATTACCGGTTCCCCGTTTGAATTCAAACTACCCCAAGAAGTTGAGGAAAACTGTGTAAAGTTATGAAAGAATGTCATAGTGGGCAATTTCAACCGAAGAAACAAGGTGTCATTTCTAGTAACCAAAAAAACCCTAATAGAAAAATGGGGGAAATGATCTAGAAAAGGTAACATCAAACATTCATGACTTGTACTTTCTCAAATTCAAAGAAAGATCAGATCTCGAAAGTATTTTGATCAACTAGCACACATTTGTTGGGGAAAATTGCATGAAACTAAAAAATTGGGCAGAAGGTATGAACCTCTTCAGCAAGCCCAAAGAAACTGCGCAAATCTGGTTTCAATTGCGCAACATCCCTCCCCACACGTATAACCCTGAAGCATTAAGTCACTTTAAGAGTCTATTGGGGAGTTCACTCTACAGGGACCCAACTATAGAAAAAGGTGAGCATATGACTTATGATAGGATGTGCATTGAGATACACTTGAGATCAAATTTTCCCTACCAGATGAAGGTAACAGACAGAAAAGGCGAACCCATAATTATAAGAATCTTATATGAGTGGAGGTCGCGTAAATGCTTTGATTGTAACACATTCGAACACGTCTGTTACAAGTGCTCGAAAATGATTGAAGAAGAAAGGAAGAAAATATCAAGCAAGGGACAAAAAAGAAATAGAAAGAAGAACAAGAAAGGTTGGAAAATGAAAAGGCTGAGAATGAAATGCAGAAAGAGGTTACTAAAGAATCAGTATTGAGTAAGTAGAAGGATCAATATAAGGAAGGAAATTTAGAATAGGATTTTGAAGAACAAGGGAAGGAAGATAGAGTGGTAAGAGATTCAGAATCAAATGTTGAGAATGAAGAGGTAACAAAGAAACTTGACCTGGAAGCAAGAATCAATACCGAAGAGGCTTTGGAAATGGAAAACGTGGGAGAAAGCAAGAATTGGGAAGAGGGTGAAGGAAATGAGAAAGATAAAGTAGAGACAGCTGAATCGGGTAAAACTGTGCAATCTCCAATTCAGAAGAAGGTTGACTAGAGAAATACGAAAATCCCAAAACATTAAGATAAGAAAATTAAGGAAAATACAATTCTTTATAGCCCTGCTATATGGGGAAAACAAAAAGGAAGAAAAAGTAAAGGAATGGGAAGTAAAGTTGGAACATCTTCTTTTCATTAATGAACTTAATGATATGAAATATTAGAGGGTTAAATGACTCTATAAAGAGAAGAGAGGTTAGAAAAATAACAAAAATGAATAAAATCACACTATTTGGAATTATTAAAATAAAAGTTAAACAAAGTCAAATAGAGAACGTTGCCTATGGTTGTTTTAAAGAAGCATGAGAATTTATTCATAACTCTGATGGGGTTAAAAGCAGAATAAGGGTAGGATGGAATAAAAGAAGGGTTGAAGTCAAGATTTTTTTTTGAAATCAAGCAAGTTATTTTGACAGAGGTTATCAATTTGGTGACAAGGGTAAAAATCTTCTTTGCGGTAGTCTATGCAAGCAACTTTGGGATAGAGAGGAATACACTTTGGAATAATTTGAGAAGAAGCATTACGGACGACGAACCATGGGTTATTATGGGAGATTTTAACGTTAAAAGATTTAGGAATAAAAGAGAGTCTGAGGCAGACATAACACAAGACATGCAAGATTTCAATGAATGCATTCGAGAAATAAGTTGCATTGAACCGTCTTCCTTAGGTAATCTATTTTCATGGTCAACTTTAGGAGGGGCAGACAACATGAGAAATAGCAGAATTGATAGAGGCCTAGTAAATGAAAAATGGGTGGAGTTTTACCCAAGAAGCCAAATTCAGGTTTTGCAACCAGGTATCTCTGATCACTGCCCTTTGAAATTCTTTTGGAAGAGGGAGAAAAATCAGAAAAGACCCTTTAAGTTCTTCAACTTCTGGATGAAAGATGAAGAATTAAATAAAATCCTTAATGAAACTTGTAACATCAGAATTAATGGAACAAAGATGTTCAGAGTTTTTGAGAAACTAATATCCTGAAAGGGAAGCTGAATATGCTAGACCAGAAAAAGTATAGTGGGATTTCTAAAAGAGTAGAGTAACCTAGAACGAAACTGGAAGAAATACAAAATAAGGCACTAAGAGCCCCAAATCTACCTTATAACAGGGAAGAGTTAAAAGAGGTTCTTACGCAATTCAGAGACCTCTGTTCTAAAGAGGAAAGCTTTGCTAAGCAAAAATTTAGAGAAAATTGGTTTTCATTAGGAGACAAGAATACTTCTTTCTTCTATAAAAAAATGTTCATCAAGGAATTTCAGAAATCAGGTCATAAACTCAAATGGATATGTATTACAAGGACAAAATGCAGTTAATGAGGAAACAATAAATTTCTACAAAGAGCTTATTGGAACAGAAACGAGCACAATAATAGACGACAACCGAAGATTGCTTCAATAGATTGTGCAAAAGAAAACTAGTGAAGAAAGTGATAACCAATTGATTATAAGAGTCAGTATGGAATAAGTCATAAAAGAATTGTTTTCGATGTGAGGGGATAAAAGCCCAGGGCCATATGGTTTCAACGTGAACTTCTTCAAAGAAAACTGGGAAATAGTGGGTAAAGATATAAGCGAAGGGGTTTTGGAATTCTTCCAAAACTGGAAAATGTTGAAGCAATGGAACGTCACAGTGTTGAATTTGATTCATAAGAAATCAATTCTGGAAAAAAATTAGGACTTTCGTCCTATTTCATGATGCAATGCTATTTACAAAATTATTTAAAATTTTCTTTCGCAACGTTTGAAAACAGTTATTGATAAGCTTGTAGGATTAGGGTAATAAGTATTTATTCCTAAACGCTCTATTTCCCATAACATCATATGCAGAGCTTATTGAATGAATATGGCAAGAAAAACATATCGCCATGTGTGACTTTCAAAATTGACACTAGAAAAGCTTTTGACTCGATCAAATGGGGATCAATCACGAATTCCTCCTTGTTGTAGGTTTCCAATCATTTTCATTGATTGGATTATGTAATGTGTTTCCACTCCACACTTTGTTGTGAGCGTGAATGGTATTCATGGAGGATTTTTCAAGGGTGAAAGGGGAGTAAGGCACTGGTAAAAAAATGACCTTTACCGACGGTTTTTACCGAAGGTTTTGTAAAACTCTCCTAAATACTCCCGAGAGGAACAAATCTTTCGGTATAAAAAATAGATTCCGAGAGGGGTGTAAAACCTTCGGTTTTATTAATCATTACCGAAAGTTCTACAAAGAACTTTCGGTTTTTACATTCCCAAAAAACCCAAAAAAATTCTAAGTGTTGGATGTCGGCTATTTGCGAAGGTTTTTGTAAAAACCTTCGGTTTTTATTTCCCTTGGTTTTTTAATTACGAGGGTTATTTAAAGAACCTTCGGTTTTGCCTTTTTTGAAAAGTTCATTTCCGAAAGTTTTACAAAATAACCTTCGGTTTTGCTCATTAAAAAAAATTCTAATTTTGGTATTGGTTTTTTCCGAAGGGTCTTTAATAAACCCTCGGTTTTGACTAATATCAAAACCGAAAGTTTTATGAAAACCTTCGGCATCAACCTCTATAAATACAAACCCTAACCCTTCTCTTTTTCATTTCACTCCTCCCTCCTTTCTCTCTCTTCCGCGCCGCCGCCTGCCTCCTCCAAGCGGTTCTTCTCCTATTCTTCTCCTCTCTCGTTCAGGTAATTTGTTTCATTTGCTTTTTTTTGTTTTGTTTATTATAAGATTTAGATTTCTTAAGTTTGTATATATATATTATAGATCTAGATTTATGCTAGTTTACGCTATTTTTTTTATTAATATATATATACATATATCTGAAAATGCATTTAGGATATGGGTGATTCGACATGGCAGCGACTTCGACGTACACCGGAGAAACTGCATCCGTTTTACCAGAATCTGATAGCACAATCAGAAATTGCGGCACGTGAGGAAGAGGTAAGACAAATGACGCTGGAAATGGAACAAATCCGATTAAGGGATGCGGAAAGAGGTCGTTTGCTTAGTGAAATTAAAACGGACAGGGCCGAAATGGCCCAGAGATTAGAGAATCTCGAACAGGAACTTGTGGTGTTGAGGAGTCGACTGAATCAACCACCCCCTCCTTCCACCCCATCTAATAATTAAATAATTTCTAGCTTTATTATGTTTTTATTGGTTTTTCCGTACGAACGATGACAATATTTGTATGTGTTTTGTTTTAATATTCATGAATTATTAGTATTATGTTTGGTTGGTTTGTTTTGGTTTGGTTTGAATATGTTGTTAATTAATTATATGTTCTATTTGTCTACCTTTAATCTTATTAAAAAAAACAGCCTTGCCAAAACCGAAGGTTCGTTTCAAAACCTTCGGTTTTAACCCTCTTTTAAAAAAATCTAAAGGGCTAAAACCGAAGGTTTATCTGAAAACCTTCGGTTTTGACCCATGGTATAAAAAATCTGAAAATTCTCTAAGTGTGGGGGAAGGGATAAAACCGAAGGTTTATCTGAAAACCTTCGGTTTTGACCCATGGTATAAAAAATCTGAAAATTCTCTAAGTGTGGGGAAGGGATAAAACCGAAGGTTTATCTGAAAACCTTCGGTTTTGACCCATGGTATAAAAAATCTGAAAATTCTCTAAGTGTGGGGAAGGGATAAAACCGAAGGTTTATTTGAAAACCTTCGGTTTTGACCCATGGTATAAAAAATCTGAAAATTTTCTAAGTGTGGGGGAAGGGATAAAACCGAAGGTTTATCTGAAAACCTTCGGTTTTGACCCATGGTATAAAAAATCTGAAAATTCTCTAAGTGTGGGGAAGGGATAAAACCGAAGGTTTATTTGAAAACCTTCGGTTTTGACCCATGGTATAAAAAATCTGAAAATTTTCTAAGTGTGGGGGAAGGGATAAAACCGAAGGTTTATCTGAAAACCTTCGGTTTTGACCCATGGTATAAAAAATCTGAAAATTCTCTAAGTGTGGGGAAGGGATAAAACCGAAGGTTTATTTGAAAACCTTCGGTTTTGACCCATGGTATAAAAATATCTGAAAATTTTCTAAGTGTGGGGGAAGGGATAAAACCGAAGGTTTATCTGAAAACCTTCGGTGTTGACCCATGGTATAAAAAATCTGAAAATTCTCTAAGTGTGGGGAAGGGATAAAACCGAAGGTTTTCAAATAAACCTTCGGTTTTGACCAAAGATTAAAAATACCTTAACTCCTAAATTATTTTGTTTTTAACCAAATAATATCAACTACTAACTAATATAATCTATTGTGCGTTCTATTTTAAAAATTAATATTGTGTTTAATGTTAAAGTGTTTATGGTTGTGTTTGATTATTATATATAGATAAGTGTATTTGAATGTTTATGTTTGATTATCTTATGAATGTGTGTAATGTTTGATCATATGGATTATGCAATATTTGAAGGATATCAAATGTGTTAAATTAATGTTGTTGAAGGTTATTAGAAAATTGATAAACAAATGAATTTGACAAGTGGTAAAGTGATAATTCCGAAAGTTATTTATTGAACTTTCGGAAATAACTATCAAACACCGAAAGGTAATAATATAACTTTCGGTTTTCAAGACTGAGAGTTTTATCTAAACCTTTCGGTTTTCATGGCTATTTCCGAAAGTAATGATAAAACTTTCGGAAACATCACTTCTCATTTCTTAAATTATAGTGGTTTTTACCTTCACATATAGACTCCTAACAAAAATAATCTATTGTGTGTTGTATTTTAAAAATTAATATTGTGTTTAATCTTAAAATGTTCATGAATGTGTTTGATTATATAGAGAAGTGTATTTGAATGTTTGTGTTTGATTATCTTATGTATTTGTGTAATGTTTGATCATATGTATTGGAAAATATTTTAAGGATATGAAATGAGTTAAATTGATGATGTTCAATGCTATTAGAAAGTGATAAACAAATGAATTTTAAATTTTTCCAAATTGTAAAACCGAAAGTTTATTATAGAACTCTAGGAAAGGAGACTTTATATCTCCTTACATATTCGTCTTAATAATGGAAATTCTTGTCTGCATTTTTAAAATGCTTTTGAGAAGTCATTATTTCAAATTTCACCCGTATTGTAAAGAAGAAGCAATAATTCATATATGTTTTGCAAATGATCTATTTTTTATGGCTTATGCGGATATTGAATCTGTTAGTATAATCAAAGAAGCTCTAACAATCTTTTCGAGTATTACAGATTTATACATCAATGAGGACAAAAGTCAGACTTTCTATGGAGGGGTTAATGAAGAAAGGAAGTAAAACATATTCAATATTATGGGAATCAAGGAAGGTGAACTACTAGTGAAATACCTTGGAGTGCCCCTATCATCAAAACAACTTCGATATAATCACTTCAGACAACTGATAGAAAAGGAGAAATTTTGTCTTGGGTTGGGCTACGAAAAACCTGTCTTATGCAGGTAGAATTGAGCTCGTTAAAAGAGTCATCTTTAGAATTATTGGTTATTGGGCGCAACAGATAGTCATCCCAAATAAAGTAATGACTGATCTCGATAGAATCATGAGAGATTATATTTAGGGAACACAAGGAAGAGGAGGCAAAGAGTCAAATGGGAGAATGTTTGTACTCCCATAGAAGAAGGCGGACTATGAATAAAAAGTTGTGTTGAATGGAACAAAACCCTCACCATCAGGAATTTATGGGAGTTTGGGCAGAAAGCGGACTCCCTATGGGTCAAATGGCTGCATATAAAATTTATGAAAGAATAGCAGAGTATCTGGACACAAAACATCAATGAAAGAATGACATGTTTAGTGAAGAATATCCTAAAAACAAGAAAAGATTCCTTTCAAATGGTACAAACCACAATTGGAAATGAAAAAGGGGTACTATTCTAGCATGATCCTTGGTTGGAAAATATTTTCATTATATTCAAAAAAAAAAATACAAGGAAGTAGAGTTATGAGAGAATACATCAATTACTCATTTAGAGAAGTGTATGAAAGTAAATGTGATTCACTTCTGAGGCGTATTTCAGAAGGTGATAGAATTCTAAACCTAATGAGGCAGAAGCAACTCAATGAAAGAAATGGTGAAATATGCTAGAAAACAGAAAACAACGAGAACTTCATTATAAGGAAGGCATGAGAAATAGTTAGAATAAAAGGACAGAAGGTAAATTGACATAATGTGGTATGGTCTCCAAAGATTATTCATTCTCACCAATTTATTTTCTAGCTGGTATACATCAAGAGATATATAAAGATATCAATTTTTAATAAATTGAAATAATTAGTATGATAAATGATAATTTAATTAATAATTATAAAGTATAAATATATTTATTAAGTGAAACATGTGCTTCACTTAATAACACACTTCACGTATTAGCATTTTATTTTAGGTTGACCCGAAATAAAACGGTCTTTTTTTGAATTTTAATTTGTTTTAACTGAAATATATTTAATAATTTAATATTAATGTTACATTTTAATTGGTCCAAAATAGAGGCATAGAAGAATGGTAACAGATGATTCGAACTGCTATGATTGAGGGGAGAATATATTCCACAGTAATATATAATTAGCCATTATTGTTCCCACCCTCATTCTTAAGAACAGAATACCGGATATTGAGGAAGCAATAAAAGTTAAGCTTAATCTACTAATATTTTAATGATCGATAAAAATATCGAAGATTAATGAATTTATGTAAGGGTTGTAACGACTTTCACCCAACTAAGCAAATATTATCATTTATCAAATCTTATATATTTCAATTTTCTAAAAATAATAACCACAATGTATTAACTCATTAAGGTAGTTTAAGTGACAAACGTTGTCACTAAAAGATAAAAGATCACGAGTTCAATTTTCACGTTAAACGTGTTAAGGTGTTTTTAGTTATAATGAATGATATTACTTTCCTAGTAATTTTTAAGATACATTACATCTATCTTTGTTCCTAATTTATTTTTTCTTGATGTCTCTAGTAAGTAGAAAACTATACCAAATAAACAAGGCTGGATTCCTAATTTTTATTTGAAAAGATGACAAAGATCGATGTAAAGTGCACATGGGAATGAAGGTGGAACATCGATAATTGATGAAAATGACAAATCATATTAGCTTTATATACAAGGTTAATGTTGTTTAATTACCATGATTGAAACTTGTGTATATACAACTTTTAATGTCACACTTTTTTGGTTGGATGCATTATTAAAGTAGTCTTAAAGTAAATTTCTAATATATAAGTCAAAAATCGAATCTCAAACTCACTTTTATCCAATATATTATAACTTTTTTAAAATATAAATAAAGCAATTGTTTTTACCTCTTATGATAAAATATGAAATAAAACAGGTTAAATACAAGTTATTGTATAAATTATCATAAATTAATAAAATAAATAAAATAAATAAAATAAAATTAATGTGAACATAAAACACACTTGGTGATAAAACAAATAAAACTCTAATTTAAAAAAAAAATAAAACCAAATTAAAGATATGTAATGATAAAAAGCGGAAATTTGGTATAATGAATGATGTCGAGAATGATGTGTCAATACGTGATTGAACTTCAATCTAATAAAGGGGAGAAATTTAAATTTTCAAGTCTAATCACGTGTTGCCACGTCATTCCAGACATTATTTATGACACCAAATTCTTGTTCTCTATTATTACTCTTAAAGATATATAGTCGAAAACTTATATTTACTAATTAAGATTCTCGAAACTTAAATTCTTAAATTAGATACATCATTTTCTTGGACCCAAATAATTTATGGCTTAATAAATATCCATCCAAATTCTTTTTTTGGTCAGGGTTCAAGTACAAATTCACATGAGGATAGAAATGTTATAAACAAGAAAGATCATTAATATGTTAGGTCAACCAAATTTATATTCCGGTATTGTTTGTGTTTTGCGCCGAACTGATACCGTGGTTAGAGTGACCATTAGGTGGATTAATTCGAAATTCAATCCAATTCGAATTTGAAATAATAATTTGGGTTGAATATTTTGGATTGGATTGAGATCGGATCCGATTAAGTCCGAATCGAATTGAGTCTGAATTGGATTAAATATGAATTGGATTATGATTATTCAAATTATCTAAATAAAAATATATTTTTTTAATTTGTTTTATTTTAAAGTAAATTTCACATCAATATAATATATTTTTTTATTTATTTCTGCATTAATTAATCAATAAGATTTTATTTATTTATTTTTCATATTCAAATTATAATAAATAAAATTAATTATAACATTACAAATTTAATACTATTTTTTTTATAATTAAACATATTAAAATTAAATAATAAAAATTAAGTAATTAGATTTTCTTAATCCAAAGGTGAATATTTGACGGACTAATCTGAACCGAATTCGAATTACAAAATTGGATTAACTATTTCGGTTTTTATTAAATTCATATTGAATTTGAATAGTCCAATTAATTTAAAATTATTCAATAATTTTTCAAGTTAATATTTTTTAGTTTGGATGGTTCAAACCATAACCAATTCAATTAATATCTGATCCGTATTAATTAGTAAAATTGTTTGAATTACGGATCGAATAAATTTAGCTTGAATTTAATACGGATCGAATAAAACATATTAGTTTTATCTGTTTGATCATCCTTACCTGTTATCATCAATAAAAAAAACTCGAATATTGATTGTTGTGTAACGTTTTCATTAAAATTTATGTATATATTTTAGAATGAAATATATGTTATTTAATCATAAATAAGCTATTCTCGCACATAAACATGAATAAATTGAAGAAAATATGTTTAGTTCAAGACTTTTATTCCGAAAATGATATGAATGTTAAAAAATAAAATAACATTTATATTAGTGAAGGTAAATACTAAGGTTGATCCAAAACTATAGTAACAAATATAAGTGATATCATGGATTTTTTAAAAGACACTAGTGGAAAAGGTTAATAGGCCAAATTTTAGTTTATTTTAGAACAAATGTTTTCAATTCTCCAAATATCATGATGTAAATAAAAATTTGTATGTGCAATTATATTAAAAAAAAATAACTTATTTTTTTAATCAAAAGAGATTATATTTTCTTTTAAAATAAAATTACAAACAAATATTAATTCAACTCTTCAATCTTGCTTGAGGAGTTTTTTTTTTTTTTTAGTTTTACTAAAAAATTCTGTTTCAAAATTTATTTAAAAACATTAGTTTTTTTTTTTTTGGATTAATATATCAAACACCTTTATTTTTTTTGGTTAGTTTTGATATTTTATAAATAAAAAAGAGTGATTAATAGATAAATTGATAGTTAAATTTTAGGTTAAAATTATTTAAATACCTACTTAATCTGGGATTTTTTTTATATTTTTTTGAAATTTTATCTGTTTTTTTTATTAATTCTCTTTCAATTTACATCACAATCATTATAATTATCCAATTATTTAATTCATTAATTATAATATTAATATTTATTTTTATGATCATTATACTAATTTAACAATTAAACTTAAATAACCTACTTTTAAATTATTATTTTTACAAAATCTAAAAACCCTCAATTAACCAATATGGAACAAGCAGTGCAGTTGGATTGGATTTATTAAAAATATTCCACGATAATTAACATTCACTTTTCAATAAATTACATTACTTAATTTATTAACCAAAATATTAAAATATTTTAAACTTATTTTTAAAAAATTATATATTATCATTATATAATAATATCCTTTAAAAACGAAATTCAACATTTTCAATTATCAAACATCAACATTTTATAAATAAACCTAAGTATTATACATATTTTAATATAAAGATTATAATTTAATTAACTCCCAATTCAAATAAAAAATAACAATAAATGTATCCGCAAATTTCAGCAGTTATTCCCATGATTTCCTTCTTTTTACCTTTTTTTAATTTATTTACTTGGCATCACTTCTTTGGTTGAAAAAATGGTAAAGTAGGAGGAAAAAGAAAAGAGAGAGATTATTTAATTTTTTCAGCTAATCATATTGTCGTTCATTCTCTCACCAAATTCCCTCTCCCAATCATTTCTCTTAAATAAATTATCACAATCAAATTAATGTGAAAATTAAAAACGCTTTTTTAAAATGAAAACAAATAAAGTTAATTTTAAAACCAAATTAAAGATATATTGTCAAAAACTTATAATTATAAATTAAAATTCTCTACACCCCACACCAAGATAACATAATAAACGTTTTGAGTTTGAAGCAGAATCTCCCTAAAAATATTTTATCAAACAGTAACATCATTTTCTTGTACCAAAATAATTATGACTTAATAAATATCACGATAGATCATTAATATGTTAGGTACACCTATAAATATGTACTATATAAATGATATTACAATCCATTTTAAGAGAATAAATAGTTAGAGTAACAAAAAATGTGGACCATTTAAATCATATTATTTTTAAGATGATGTTGATTGTCACGGTTGTATAGTCTTAGTGTTTAACTTGTTGTCATAGTAGATAGTTCAATGTGTATCGTTTTTCATGAAAATTTATGTAAATATTTATAAGAAAATATTGTTTTTTATATGTTGTTTAATCATAAATAAACAATTCTTGCACATTAATGTGAATAAATTGAAGAAAATATGATTTTTCATTCCAAAAATGATATGAATGTGAAAAATAAAATAACTTATGAAGGACCAAATATTAATCTTAATCCAAAACTATAGTACCAAATATAAGTGTTATCCTGGATTGTTTAGAAGATATTAGTGAAAAGGGTTAATAGGCCTTCGGAACAAATATTTTCAATTGTCTAAATATCATTAAAAATGACTTATTTTTTTTTTTAATAAAAAGAGATTGTATTTTCTTTTAAAAATAAAATTACAAACAAATATTAATTCAACTCTTGTTGAGGATTTTTTTTAGTAGGTTTTATCTTAAAAAGATTATGTTTAATACTTAAAAAATTAGTTTTTTGAGTTAATATATCAAATCACCTTTATATATTTATTTTTTGGGTCAATAAATGATAAATTTAATATTTTAATTAATAGAAAGAGTAATTAGATGAGTGAAATGATAATAAATTTTAAATAAAAATCCTTAAAAATATCTACAATCCAATTATCCAAGGATGAAACGAGTTCTTGGAGTTTGTTTAATTTGGATTTTTTTGAAAAAACAAATTAGGATTTTTACTGTTTTATACTTTATAAATGCTCTATCTATCTTATAACTATCAAATTATTTATCTAATTAACTTATTTTTCATAAACAAATCTTTTGTCAAACAATTTTTTTTGGTTGACAAATTCAAAAAGCACTGAAATTAATCAAAATAGGAATATTGTCATCTCTCATAATCACATTATTTACTTAATTGATAAAAACATTAAAATATTTTTTAATTATTTGAAAAATATATATTATCATTATATAATAATATTCTAAAAAAATTAACCTTTTCAAAATTATCAAACATCAACATTTTATAAGTAAACCTCTTAAACTATTATATTAATTGACTCTCAATTGAAATAAAAATTTTTATTTGGATTTACTTCTCTTATAAATTATCACGAACTAATAAAAATAAATTAATGAAATGTGAAAATTAAAAAACACATTTCTAAAATGGAAACAAATAAACTCAAACAAAATTAAAGAATATTGTCGAAAACTTATAGTTACAAATTAAGATTTCCAAGTCTCGACACTTAGATTCACAAATTCGATTATTTATGTTGATTGTCACGGGTATATGTTCTTAGTGTTTAATTTGTTGTCATAGTAGATCGTTTTATATTGTTTGTCAAACATCGTGTACCGTTTTTCAAAAAAAATAAAATATGTAAATATTTATAATAATAAAATATTGTTTTTATATATTGTTTAATCATAAATAAACAATTCTAGCACATGAATGTGAATAAAATGAAGAAAATATGTTTTTGTTCGATACTTTCATATTGAAAATGATATGAATGTGAAAAATAAAATAACTTTTGAAGAACCAATTATTAATCTTAATCCAAAACTATAGTAACAAATATAAGTATATGCTATGGTCTAGAAATAATCTCAAATACAATTTCAGCATCTTCTATCGATCCTAGTGTTCACTTGTGCTAGATTTATGTTTGTTGTTTTAATATTTTATTTTGTTTTTTCTTTCTATTTTATAAACTGAATTCTGTTATTTTCTAAATTGTTGTAACCGAATATTCTGGGGGCAAGACATCACTTATAAAAGGTTGATCACTCTTCCCTAAGGACTCATGAATGGAATAATTAATATATGAAATTACTTAAAAATTCTTCATTTCTTCACCCCATTTGTTTATTATGTTTTGATTATTTATTTTGGACTGTTTGGTATAGACCAACAATATTTCTCTTCTCAATTTTTATTACAAAATTCTTTCGGTCCTTTGATTATATATTTCTCACCCGGTCCTAGAGATCAAGAATCCATAAACTTTAAGTTATAAATAAACCGTAACAGTATATATCCAGGATTTTGTAGAAGATATTAATTATGCTTTTCTTACCACTCCTAAGTTCTATCTTCTTTCCTATAAATAGATCTTTCTAGAACATGAAAAACACCATGAAACTACTACCTCAAATCCATTGTTTCTCTCTCTACTCTCTACATTAATTAACATGAGGACAGTCAATGAGCTAATTCCCGGTCTACCCAATGAACTAGCCGTCGAGTGTCTGATGCGAATTCCGGCCGACGGATTTGCTGTTTCTTCAACAGTTTGCAAAGCTTGGAAGGCTGAAATCGAGCTGCCAGAGTTTCGCCGGAGCAGGAAAGTTGCCGGCTTGTCACGTTGTCTTTTAGTTATGGCGCAGGCATGGAGGGCGGCGCCGCCTCTTTACCGGCTAACTCTTTGTGATCCGGAATCCGGTAACTGGTCGGATCTTCCACCTTTGCCGTGGTTTCCGGCGGGTTTGCCCTTGTTCTGTCATGTTATTGGAGTCGGGTCGGATATTGTAGTATTGGGAGGATGTGACCCGGAAACATGGCAGGTTTGTAATTCGGTTTTTATTTATAATTTTGTCTCTGGCGAATGGAGGTGCGGAGCTGGCATGCCAGGTCAGCAGAGACTGTTCTTTGCTGCCGCGTCTGATTCGGAGCGGATGATCTACGTGGCAGGCGGACACGACGAGGAAAAGAACGCATTGAAATCTGCCCTTGCGTATGACGTGGCGAATGATAAGTGGGAAATGTTACCTGACATGGCGAGAGAGCGAGACGAAGGTAAAGGCATATTCCTACGTGGCAAATTCCAGGTCATCGGTGGTTATATTACAGACAAACAAGGTGAGTTCGAGTCAGACTCGGAATCATTCGACGTGGCAACTCAGAAATGGGATTCTGTTCGTAAAGATTTCTTAGAATCTGCCATCTGTCCTAGTAATTGCGTGGTGGACGGTGGGGATGACAATGACATGGTTTACATGTGTAAGAACGGAAAGGTGACGTGTCTAGAGGGTTCCAGCTGGGTGGTGCGTGATAGGGTGCCAGATGACGTGGCAAGGGTGGCTTATGTGACAGCGTGGCAGGGGAAGTTATTTGTGATTGGCTCGGCGGAAGAGGATGGCCCACATAATGCTTATCAAATGGACCTTAAGAGTCTGACGTGGACAAAGATTGAGGCTCCTGGATTTTACAAGGGTCATGTTCAATCTGGGTGCTGCTTGCAAATCTGATCTGTATTCATATTCTTCAGATTCACTTTTTTGAAAAACAGTAGTTTTCAAATTATTATCAGTTTAAAATATCTTGTAATCGAATTGAAAAATTAATTGAATTTGAGGTTTTTAGCTGTTTAACTTTAATAAAGTTATAAAGCAAATTTGATGGGGACAAGAAATTAGATAGAAAATGATAATACAAAACAAGGCAAATGATAGTGTCAATTATTTATTTTGAATTTGGGTCATAAAATAAAAATACTGTTTGATGCATAATCAAGAATATAGATTAAACTATGATATTTAATATTTTTCTGTTTTTAAAATATGAAATAATTTAATTAATCAGGTACATGAAGTTATAAATATGGGTTTCACTGTGTTCAGATCTTCTGCTACCGATTGCCGTGTTCCCCTGTGGCGCACCAATCAGATTGCAGCATTATTAATTTAATAATAAATCAATCTGGGCAGGAGACGGAGGGAGGGAGAATCCGGAATCCGGGTTTAGGCCCGGGTTCACACAAGACGCCGTTAACGGAAGCGCCCGTTAACGCCCGGAAATAATATAATATTCAGATAATACCCAGATAAGATATCTTCGCTCTGATCTACACGCCCGTTGCCATGACCCTCATGTAAACCCCGCATACCCACCCATGAGAAGAACGCCTGCCGTTCGTGAAAATACACTTACACTTCCATGTAAAGACCGAATTGACAGTCAGATTTTCTTTAAGTTTATTAAATATTAATTTAATTTATTAAATAACACAGGCAGCGATATAATATTCGCTTCAAGTAATTCAATCTTTTATTTTCTTGGATTTTTTATTTACTTTTTTTATTTAATTTTTTTTTGCCTCGAGACTCTCTGGAGCGAAGATATATTTGCTTCAATTAATTTTAATAAAAACCCCATGTAAAACCCCCCTACCCACACATGTAAAGACCGCTTGACTACCATGTAAAGACACTTACCCGTTTATGTGAAGACCAAAATGACATGGATTTTATATTTCCGTTTATTAAATATAAATACAATTAATTGAAGATGACATGCAGCAACCGAACAAATCTTCGCCTCAATTACCGGATTTTATTTTTTTCCTATTTTTTTTTATTTCATTTTTTTTGCCTCGAGACTCTCTGGAGCGAAGATCTCTTTGCTTCAATTAATTTTAATAAAAACCCCATGTAAATCCCCCCTACCCACACATGTAAAGACCGCTTGAATACCATGTAAAGACACTTACCCGTTTATGTGAAGACGAAAATTACATTGATTTTATATTTCCGTTTATTAAATATAAATACAATTAATTGAAGATGACATGCAGCAACCGAACAAATCTTCGCCTCAATTACCGGCTATTTTTTTTTTCCTATTTTTTTTTTATTTCATTTTTTTTTGCCTCGAGACTCTCTGGAGCGAAGATCTCTTTGCTTCAATTAATTCATTACTTTTTTTTCTTTATTTCAATTTTTTCGCTGGAAAAGAACATTTGTTCGCCTAGACCATGTTCCATGTAAAATGGATTGAATAGTCGCTTCTCGAGAGAACACTTATTCGCCCCTGGTCCCTGTGTCATGTTACATGGAATGAATAGTCGCTTTTCGAAAGAAGACATGTTCGCCCCGGTTACATGAATATATATACCCCCTAATATGATTATTTTATTATCATTTCTGCCCGATTCATCTCTCTCTCTTCCTGCCTCCTTTTCACGGCGATTCGTAACCGGCTCCCCGTCGACCGAACCTGAATCCACATCTTCACGACTCCTCAATGGTACGTATTCCTGACTAGTAGCTTTTAATATTTAGGATTATGGAACTACTACACTAGATTCTGTTATGTGATGTTGTTGTCTCTTTAATCTTTTGGAAACCCTACTCTCAAAATGTTACCTTGACTGTAAATCAATGTTTTTTTCATGCACGTGCAGGCTGCCTCAGCATCCGTCCAAAACTTTGGCAAAGATTGGATTTTATGCCCAAATCAATTAAGAAGTGAAGAGATAGTACTCTTCGTTACATTTCTCCCTTTTTTTTCCATATTGTTTAAGTTTTCATCCTGTTTAACTGAAATATTTATGATTGTTCTTAAACAGCACTTGATGCAACAATATGCTAACACATGTGGTGCCACGGTGTCAATGAGGTGGCGAGACGATGTTACCCACGTCATAGCATCCACCGATTCTAATGGTGGATGCGGTCGCACTATCAAAGTATTGAAGGGCATATTGAACGGGAGTTGGGTCCTTACCATTGATTGTGAGACTCTGTTATTCTTAACCCTTTACTGTTAACTCAATATTCATTTTCACATATATGAAACTAAAAACACCTATTGCTTTTATACAGGGATAAAATCATCAATCAGATTTAACTGTTACGTGGACGAGGAACCATACGAGGTGCAGCGAGATAATCATGGGACTGTGGGCGGTCCAAGAGCTGGCAGAATGCGTTATTTGAACAATGTAAGTTTTGTCTTATTCCCTCCTCCATATGATATTCAATTGTCCATCATTACTAATAATGTATTGTATTTTCTTTCAGCTGCCCAAACTCTTCGACAGTTACACCTTCATATTTGCAGGGGAATTCATCCCGGCTTACAAACTTGATCTTATGGGGTTTGTAATTGCTGGAGGAGGTACAACTAAAGAAATGGAGAATCCATTTGTCGAGCCCGAGGACGACAAAACTATAGTTGTATACGACAAGTCTAGGCACGATGTTAATGAACTTGTTTGGGTATTTGAGGCAGAGAATCCTCTGAAGACATATTTGGATGTGTTTGGTGTTCCTCACACAAGCTTGCTAGAATCCATTGCTGCTTGTGATTTGCAGCCTTTGTTTTTGTAATAGACATGTGTTGGTTTAATTTGTTACTTAATATTTGAATATTTTGCATTCTTAAAAATTCAATGTCATATTTGATTTCAGAATTATGTTTTTTGTTCTTCGAATTGTTTTTTTTTTAAACATCAGCCTTATATTTAACTAAATCTTGAAACATTAACAAATACTGTATAAATTGAAGTATAAATTTGATAAATAATTAATATTTTTTAAAACTACTGTCAAAATAATATTTGTAAAACAATTGTCAAAACAATAATGTGAAGAAATCTTCGCTTACTGATTGATTGATTGATTTATTAATTTAATTTCATAATAATTTTTGTCATTTAATTATTAAAATGAAATAATTTTTTTAACAAGTCACCTCACCGCCACCTAACACCTGCCACCTTTTCATTAAATGCTGCATGCAGCAAGCCATGCTGCTAAGCTAGACAACTTTGTACTCTTCTCTCTCTCTACTGTACGACCATTTCTTCGCCGGAGTTATACTACATTGTCTACCATCGACCTCTCCTTCGCCGGAGACTTCATTATAATATCAATCCGTCTTCCTAAATTATAAAATGGTTTGTTTTTGAATGTCATCTATACCTCCTTTACTTTTCTTCCCAACCTTTTCTATGTTTTTTGAATCATCGACATGAAAAGGTCATGTTCTTTTTGATTATCAGGAAGGAATACGTATCAGCGAGAATGATATGGACGAGAATGATATTATTGATTTAAGGTAACATTTTTTTAACTTCTCCAATTTTTGTAGTGCACATGTAAGCGAAGATCTCTTCACTACTATATTATGAGATAATATCTTATGAAGCGAAACTATATTCGCCTAATATTACAATCTTCATACTGTTGAAGTGAAGCATTCTTCGCTTATATTGTTTTCATTTTCCAATAATCTACAAACCTTTATTTTCCACTTGTTCAAACTGAACAGCGAATCTGCTACTTGTCGTCGTCAATTGAATTTCGATGGAAACGGCCAACCTTTGGAGGACATCGAATCCAACTTAATTCCACTTTTAGGTAGAGAATTTGAGAGTGAAGAAGAAGGCTACGTATTCTACTTAGCATACGCTAAACTAATAGGATTTGGTATAAGGCGCAGTTCAAAACATGTAGACAAGGAGGGTAAAATATTGGATAGAGTTTTTTGTTGTAGTGCACAGGGTGAACGGGGAAAGGACAAACGTGATGTCTATGTGAAACGTAGACGTTCTGTGACTCGGTTCTGTTGTGAAGCGAAATTGAGGATAAAGCGTGCAGACAATGGAAAGTTCCAAGTGGTAAATTTTATTAGTGATCATAGTCATCCTCTTGCAAGTCCAAAGAAAACTCACCTGTATAGATGCCATAGGAATATTTCTGCAGTTGCAGGCTTACATATCGAGATGGCCACTAACGTGGGAATTCCTCCTAAGTCATCACATGCTCTAATGTCTAAACAAATCGGTGGAAGGGAGAATCTAGGTTTTCTTCCTGAGGATTACAAAAATTACCTGCGCACGAAAAGAACCAGAGAGTGTAATTTTGGGGAAACAGGGGGTGTATTAGAGTATTTGCAGAACAAACAATCCAATGATCCTGGTTTTTATAATGCTTTTCAACTTGATGCGGACGATTTGATAACGAATATTTTTTGGTGTGATTCCAACATGCGGTCCGATTATTCATACTTCGGAGACGTGGTCAGTTTTGACACCACATACAAGAAGAATAATGAAGGTCGTCCAGTTGCGCTTTTTGTAGGTGTCAATCATCACAAACAATCAATTCTTTTTGGAGCAGCTCTATTATACGATGAAACTGCGATGACTTTTGATTGGTTGTTTGAGACTTTCACCAAAGCTATGCATGGGAAAAAACCAAAAACCATTCTTACAGATCAAGACGCGGCCATGGCTAAGGCCTTGGCGTCTCAATGGCCCGAAACAAATCATCGTCTCTGTATTTGGCACATATTTCAAAATGCAGCCATACATCTTAGCTCGGTGTTCCATAATTTCAGAGATTTTTCTAAGGATTTTTCTTCGTTGTATATATGATTTTGAAGAAGAGATAGAGTTTGTTGAAGCTTGGAATCAAATGTTGACAAACTACGGGCTTGAAAACAACGATTGGTTGAAACGCATGTTTAGCATCAGGCGAAAGTGGGCATTAGTGTATGGACGACAAATGTTTTGTGCTGATATGACGACAACACAGAGAAGTGAGAGTATGAACAGTATGTTGAAAAGGTACTGCTCCTACAAACACAAGTTTTTAGAATTTTTCAAACACTTTGAAAGACTACTTGATGAAAGAAGATATGATGTGTTGAAGGCTGATTTCAAATCAATTACCAGCCAACCAAGTCTTAACTATCCAGTTTTGATCTTAAAGGATGCCTGCAAAGTTTACACCCCAGAGGTCTTTAAGTGCTTTGAACAACAATGGTTTATGTCGCATGATTGTGGTGTTGAAATGTTAGAGGATGTTGACACACACAGAAATACAAGGTAACACCCCACACTAGGAGATGCTCTCATACAGTTACAGTTCATAAGAATGACGATAAGAATATCGAGTGTAGCTGCTGTAAATTTGAATTTGGAGGGATTTTGTGTGCTCACATCCTAAAGATTTTCACAACGATTGACGTGTTGAAGATTCCTCCGGCGTTGATATTGAAGAGGTGGACAAGAACAGCCAAAGATGGAATATTTGGAACTGATCCAATCGTGGACAGTACTAATGTTGATCCGAGTGAGCTTCATAACATAAGATACAGAGATTTGTGTGGGTTGTCCATGCATTTATTTAACAAGGCAGCCGAAAGAGATGACACTTACAATCATGTCAAAGAAATCATGCTGAGCCAGTGCACGTTTGTGGATAAAAAATTGCAGGAGAGTTTAAATATGCAAACTCCACCAACCGGTTTATCACGTTCGGCCGAGGGTGCCCCTGTGCAAGCAAAAGGAATGAAAACTAAGAAGCCAACAAAGTCGGGTAAGAGAAGGAAAGGTGGACTGGAGAAGAACTCAAGAAAACGAAAATCAACAAGAATAACTAGTGAATCACATATTCCGGTATGAAATTGCTGACTTACCCTTCTTTACTAATAATTGTGTTATTAATATTCATATAATAACATACCTTTTAAATAAATTTGATCTTCCTTTCCAGCCATCAAGTGCAATGCCAACGACAACTCCTCAGTTCTCAACTCCTCAACAATGGGACGAAAGTTTCAGCATGGACGCCAATACTCCGTTCACTGTTCTTTTGTCATCTCAACTATCGAATTCCAGTTTCATGTGAAATCTGATATGTATATAGTATTGTATGTACGTTGGATTTGAAACAAACAATAAGGTCGAATGTATGCATGCGAAGTTTTATGAAATACCAAATGAATGACCACACTAATTCATTTCTAAAAAATTACAAACACCTAAATCAATCGAATATTTATTCGCCCCAAGTCAACTAATATTAAGTATCCTTTTAGTTGCAAATTGAGAAAATGAAACATAATACTGAGGCGAAGATGTTTTCGCTTGAACCTAACCATCTTTGTCTGATGAAATTGATCTTTATGTTGAAACTGGTATTTACATGTCGTGGTAAGTGCAGTGACATGACAAGTCATCCCGCTTCTCATGGATGAGATGGTGGCTTTACATTATCAGTAACGTGAGGCGAATATGTATTCGCTTCATCGAAAATATGTATTAGAGGCGAATATTAT